>NW_027315724.1:28450420-28647920 GCF_026437365.1 Eucyclogobius newberryi
TCAGTTTTTGGTCTAATGCTAGTCTGAACATTTTACAGTTTTAGTATGACTTTTACTCACCCTGAAGGCTATTTTCCCAATAAGCCATTGTGCCATTCAAACATAAATGTAATAAAAATCTGTGATTCAAATCCATCCATCCATTTTCTACCGCTTGTTCCCTTTTGGGGTCACGGGTGACTGGAGCCTATCCCAGTGACTTCGGGCCTTAGGCGGGGACAGTGGCCAACTTGTCGCAGGGCCAACACAGACATTACACTCTCACATTCATTCACTAGGGCCAATTTAGAGTTACCATTTTTTACCTAACACATGTCTTCGGAGAGAACATGCAGACTTCACCCAGAGAGATCATGTGATGTTGGTCTGGTCCGGAAATTGAACCCATGATCTCCTTCTTGGGAGGCAAGAGCGCTAACCACCTTTGCCACCGTGCACCCCGTGTGATTCAAATCTACTGCACGAATACTCAACAAATATTCACTGAGCCATAAAAATAAACAAATGCCTATCTTTTTAAAAATGCATTATTAACATGGGTTTTCCTTTTATATAACAATGGAGAAATAAGTTCACAAAGTGCAAAGACTATGTTACTGAACAACAATACAAGACAACAATACAAGACAACAATCTGCACATCTGCTATTACGGGGTGCTGTAAAACATTTCAACATGCTCAAAAATAGTTCAGATTTATTTTCTGAATCCATTTCCATGCCATCTGTGAAGGAAAACTCCCACGATACATTATTAAATATGTCCCGTCCCGGCTCGCCCACGGCCCCTGGAAAGTCGCCCTGCCTCCTGTTAAATCCCAGAGATCGAACACCACGATGCATCCAGCCACCCATGCAGCGCCCTTCAGAGTCTCCCACCCTGACACTGTAGAAAATTAATTAAACACCCAGCTGGCAGTGAAACATCAGCTAGAAATTCCCCTTACATCAAAGACATGGCATGCTTCACACTTCAGTTTGTTGTGATCCAAAGATAACTGCAGTTTTATTCCTTTTGTCTTGGCATGGGACCACAGCGGTGTTGACTGCTGAAACCATGGCATCAGTAAACATCTCAGATTATTTTTATCATGGTGTAAAAATGATTGACTTCTTTCCTGACTTATAATAATCAGTGTCAAACTAATCCACAGTGATTACCATTATTATGTCTTGAATATTGACTGCTAAATCACTGCATGTTTTGAGAAAAGTGAAGTGTACTTTTTTTGAGTAATTTAGATTTTATTTAATTTCATTGCAAAGATTAGTAGCCCCCAAAGGAAGTGCAGGATTTAAAATGACCAAAATAGTAGTACTCCTCATTTTACATTTTATGGTGTAGCTCATGAAAGGAGTGCTGTTAATAACCTTTATCTTAGAAGCTCAGAGAAGAGGAAGTCTCTTTTGTAACCAATCAGATAAACCTTCCCTCTCAAATCAGATTTTGTTATTTCTAGTGTCTTTCACTGCGGTGTTGCATTACCGACTGGCCCACAGACATTTTAGTCATGGATCAACACATGTGCTGGATGCATTTTAGCCCATTTTCAACACCAATCATTATTATCCACAAGAGGATGATTGTATTACCAAACCTAGAGCACCAGTTTCCCCACCACTTCCTACAGGTGCAGGTGTACAGTGTCAGCATGGTCTGGCAGCTTTGATGTGGAAGACAAAACTTAAGTGCTTTCTTATCCCACTGTTTGAAACGTTCATTTCGCGACATAAAAAGGAAACAGTAAATCAAGGGTAAGAAATAGCAGGTGTTAAAACTGGTGTCCTTTGTTTTTCAGGTTAGACCTCGCACAGTCACTCGGACTCACTCAGCTCCAAGTGAAGACGTGGTACCAGAACAGACGCATGAAGTGGAAGAAAATGGTAAATCTTTTTTAAATCATTTTTGAATACCTGTAACGATGAGGTGGGCCCATCGGCGGGCCCTCTGACTTTTTCTGCATTTATTCCTTTTTGTCCACCATCTGATGAAAGGGAACAATCAAGCTGGTGGACATGGTAAAGATAAAAAGTATAAAATATATTGGGATGAATTAGGCTCAGTTTATACTTCAAAACAAGATTTATTTATTTAGTCATGGATTCCACCTTGATATTTTTACTTTATTACAAGTCCCTAATACACATTTCTATTAAATTAGCTTCAGTTTTGAAAGAGGAATGATCAAAACCCAACAAATGCCCAAATCAATGTAAATAAGACCATCCCTCCAGACACCAGCTCTACTGCTCTTTATATTTACCAAAGAAAATCTGATATTCGTCTGTGCAGAGCTTAATCACACTTATAATTAGAGTAAATCAGACATCAGAAGCCAAAACTACAGAGGGTCAGCAAAACAAAAAATCCACCCAAATATCTGTACGCCAAAGGATTCAAGAACAACTTCAGTTTGAAATATTTCTGCAGTTTGTGACACATTTCTTTTCCGGTTTCAAAACTATCAAGATACTGAGCTTTAATCACAACGTATTTCATGCATGTCTGATCCGTGCATTTAAACCGCCATCAAATACATTCAAACCAATTTTGGTTTACAGTAGAAAAGCAATGTAAAGGAAGCTATACACTGAAACTATTATTTGTGACCAGAGGTAATAGTCTGGAGGTGAGTGTGAGCGGTGATGACAGCAGTGAGAGCAAACACTTTAGAAGAAGGGTCAACAGAAGTGAGAGAACAAAAAAACAATCCAAATCATTACAGACAAATGAGTGCAGAGGGGAGCAGCCAGTGGCCATCCGTCTTCTTTAATGACTATGATAGCCCGCAATGCCTTTAACTACTGCCATTTATTATCACCACTGCCCTGGCCAACCTGTCTCTGTATTATTGTAGGTCCTTAAAGGAGGTCACGAGGCCCCCACCAAACCAAAAGGGAGACCGAAGAAAAACTCTATCCCCACGACGGAGGAGATTGAAGCTGAGGAGCGCAGACTGCAGCTGGCGGAGGAGGAGCGGAGGCGGCAGCGAGCGGGTAGTGAAACGGCGCTGGCTCACGAGCAAGAAGAGGAGCAAGAGGTGTTTTTGGAGGACGTCACGGAAACGGGAACTCATAACACGGCCACGGTGGCGGAAGAAGCGGAGAAGATGCAGCTCGTAATGCCGTCAGAATGCCGCAATACGAGTTAAATGCTATCAATATGCCAAAGACTGACGCCAGCCAGAACAAATAGTGCCTCAGGGTCACTGTAAAATGCCTATGTTGTTATAGCCACATGTTTTAAATAGGGGTTGTGACTCTAACCAAAATTCAATATGTAGCCTTGGTATTATAAGTGGTATTATATGAGCTGTATTTATGCTCGTTGCACTGGTAAAAATCAGGAATTTTCAAAACACTATCAATATCTGCCTCAAGCTTCTGAAATGTGCCAAAATATCAATGTTTGCCTTAAATGTCGTCTATAGATATGTAATAGACCCTCACTGCCAAAACTATTTTTTGCTACACAGTGCCTTCCATGTTCTCAGATGAAATTTCACTTTATGTTTGAAGTGAATTTTACAGTGCAGTTTTTATTTGTTTCTAAGACATGTATATCTAGACAAGTTGCGGAATTCTATTATATGAATGTAAAGCCATGAACTGTAAAATATTTGAAAGGTATGAAATATAATACTGGAAATTTGTAACGTGAAATACAATACAATAGTTTCTGTGTTTTTGCCATCATTTTAATTTTCTTTTATAAATACTTTAACTCTTGAATTTTAATTCCTGAACAACAAGAACAACAACATCCCGTATCATTTTAGAAGTGCAAACCTTGCATGAGTTTTGCATTGCAACACTATTTTGACTTGCTTCATTCAGTTTATTTTTTATGAATTATAAAGATTTTTCATATAATATTGCAGTATTTTTCAGATGTAAATAGTGCCTTGTTGGGAATGCATGTTTGCAGTTTTTTTTGTTTTTTAAAATTATGTGTATAAATGTATTTTTACTCCATGCACGTGTGTTTATGTATTTAAATACACTTAATAAAATGGTCTCATAAATTGTATTTGTTATGATCTATTTTTTTATAAATATTTCAAATTCTTCAGGGAGAATTGTTTTTCGTCCCAGACATGGCTGAATGTGGTGACACACATTTGGAAGGGCATCTCAACATAAACAGTAAAGCTAATAGTAGTATATTATAGTTTAATACACACACGCTAAAATGTATTTTTATGTGACACACAATAACATTATAACTTGTCAGCCACGTACAGCGAGTGTATAAATCAAACAGTTACAGTAGCCATGACAGGTTGATGTGTGGGCAAGAGCCATTACAGAGACACATTTGGAGAAATATTAGACTTTGTCAAAGTTCACCACAAATCACGTCCAACGGAACAAAGCATTTAAGTACTTTGCGTTGTGACATTTATCATCTTTATCTGCACAGCAAACACTCTGGCCTGTGGTGCACCCAAGGGCTCGTCGTGACCCTGAGCCAATGCAGAGGAGTCTGGAGAATATTTTTAGTGGTTGATGGCGGACACGGATGGTTTCTAAAGCATACACTGGTGGTTTGCACTGAGTGATTGTGCCCGGTGCTTAAACGCCCTGTGCAAACATGCCTCTTCATTTGTGTGTGCATGCGCCTGTCAAGTCTGTGGAAGATGATAAAACACACGGGTTTCGATACAATAAATCATGTTTACACTGCAGGTGATTGACAGGCATTCACTGCTAATGTGTCCAGTGTATAGTTTTGTTAAACACTTATCATAGGAAATATATAATCATCAATACAACTTGATAACACTTTATAATAACTACACTTATTCCTGCCTTAAACATAGACTTTATTCATAGTGAACAAAGTTTTTTAAGAACGCTTCGTAACCTAGTAACTACTTAACTAATACTCTACACCTAACTCTTAACCCTAACCTTAATTAAGCAGTTACTAAACCTGAATAATGCATAATAAACTATATGTTCATTTTTAATTTAGTCTTTGTTCATGCTTTGTTAAGGCAAATTAATGTGTAGTTATTATAAAGTGGTACTAATAATTTATATGATTAAAAAAAAACAAAAAGCTGAATGAAAACACAATAATCGAAAATATATGGTTTAGTCAATTCAAATTTCATCTAACTTTAATCCAGACTTTACTTCATACAGCACACAGGGATTTGTTTTTCATTTCTACATATGCACCACTCCATTTCTGCAGCTTTGGGATCAACATGTGAACAGCAAGTATTCATCAAATGAATAACTTATAGCTTTTATTTTAACTACATCTTTCTCAGTGAGTCAGCTCTACACCTGCATACATTTGTGGCCATAAAACCTTTTTGACTGTTTATCATTTTGGACTTCAATTACAAATGATAGGTTCAAACCTAATGATGTGGTGAAAACAGAGTTAATACAAGTCCTCACAGGAGGCTTTAACTTCCTTTAGGCTAATTGTTGTGTGGCAAGCTAAGGAAGACTTCTCTTATCTGCCCTCGGGCAAGACACTGGTGGCCTAATTGAAAAATCTGTTATTTTCTCACAGGCCCAAGTTCAGCAGCAGGTCACAAAGGAGTGGAGCGGAGTGAGTGCTGCAGCCAACCACACCCCCATCCATCGCACACCTTCACCTGTCGGCTTAACGTACGCACAGGTAATTAGCAGGGGCCCAGGTGAGAGGCGAGAGGGCCAGGTCAGAGGAAGTTATCTCTAAATGTTGAGTGCATGCTCAACCAAGAGCTTAGTTAAGTCAATAAAGGTGGATGCTTTCTGCAACATGCACAATGCCAGCTATTGTCCTCTGAAAGAGCAGAGAGAAGCACTCGTTGCAGTAACAGTAGGGCTGTTGACTGGATATATAGAGCCATGTTGAGCAATGCAGATGTCGTCAGGCTCTTCTTCCAAATATAGAAGAACCACTCAATTTACTTTCATACTGTTGTCAATGAGCAGCCAATGAATCTCTGAGTGCACATGTCAAGTGCTACAAAGAGTCTCTGTCATTTGGAACTAAGAACATCCTGTTCAAATAGCAGGCATCCATGTCATACTTTTAATTGTCTTAATTATAGGCATTGAAATGTTAATCTTCTCGAGTTCCGTTTTATTACAATACAAATGTTTTCTTATGACTTTATTTTGCAAGTAAGCCAAGAGAGTTTTTTCTTGCTTGGCCTAAAATAGATGATGCACAGGGCTGGCACTGTCCAGTAAATATACTGGACACTGACAAACATTCAATCTCATGTCACTAATGGCTATTGAATCATGTATTATATTATGATTTCCTTGTGCATGTCAGTGACAGTTGGTGATTGCTGGTCAGGTATGAATGAAATATCAAATAATAGCAGACAAATAACATTAAAACTTGTAATAAGATCTTCTCACTTGTGTCTGAGAAACAACGCGGCCTCCACACTGACAGCTCACGTTTTGGTCGCCATAAGAGACGACATGGCCTCCCCTCAGCAGACTTTTAAAGTCATAAATCAGACAGTGGATACATGGGTTAAGTGTATGTCTCCGTGCTTGTTTTTGCTGCAGGCTTCCTAAAAGTCCTACCATTTCCGCTGTTCAGGAGATGGGCGGTAATAGACCTGTCATTGCACCTATACCCAGGAGCTACTGTGTTGCTCTGCGAGTCTGTCCGCAGCATTATGGGCTCTTCAGAAATCCCCACATATTTTAAGAAATCCCAGGTTCAAACTCGTGTACTATCTGTCCTTGTCGTTCACTCACAGAAACTGTGATGTTTAAAAATAAATTCAAATTATTTTAAAAAATATGGTAATTACTTCTAACATCACTATTCTAAGTTTGTCTACAATGTTTATTCATGGGTTCATGGAGTGATCGAAATAAAAAATGAAAAATGAAATATTGGCAAAAATTACCTTGAAACCGGAGGCTGAAACCAATGAATATAAATAGAAAGTAGAGCAGTAAAGCAGTATTTATATGGGCTTAGGATTGGCATGAGATGTCCAATGACGTTTAGCTCCTGGTGGTTGCATTCAACAGTACAGAAGTTACCTATTGAGGAAAAACAGATCAACATTGACCTCCCAAGCTCACAAGAATACCCATAAGACATTTTGACAACTCTGGTTCCTGTTCATTGTTATTTTTGCACTGTTGGACACTTCCTGTTCTCTTTGGAAAAAGGTATTTGTATATTCAATGTCTTAATGCCTCTTGAACTGTGCCAGCAGAGACAGGTAATGAGCCGGGTGAGGGATCGGGCCCATCTTCAGCTAATTCCCAATAGAGAGAGTAAATCAAAACAAGCATGGATGGATATTGGTGAGTGACAATCTGTGAAGGGACTGTATTTTCTCAACAAGTTTACCCTCTCCTCTGTCAGCGCTTGTGACAGCCCAGTATGTGAGGGGTAGTGAAGGGGCTGGCAGCGCTGATGTCAGAGAGCAGCCAGAGGTCAGCTGTCAGATTATAGGCAAAGAGGTGGGCCTAACAGATATATGGGCGGGGCTAACACAATGTTGTTTTCCTGTTGTCATTAAGGGCTTAGCGAATTGACCTGAACATACTTATTATTAATAAAACTGTGATCAGGCAATTGTGGAGTGTGCAACTGTGGCTGAAAGGGTTGCAATAATACATGATTACATGATTACATTCACAATGTTAGGGAACCCCTGATAAATTACAGATGCACTCTTAATAAGATTTGTAATAAGGGTAATTCTTAGAGGAGTTACAAGTTAGAAAACAAGTGCAAAGTGGCACGTTCCAGCATCATAAAAATGTTGTCATTATGTGGACCTATAATTTGTATTCAAGTCTGTGCATAGATACAGGCCTGCAGAAGTTATAGACCCGTGGTTACACATCCCAAATGATACTTGGGCAATATTGAAATATTCTGCAGCATCTGTCCGTTCGCTGGAGCAGACAAAACCCTCTTTATGTGGCTCACCTTGACATGAGTCAGTTCCTCTTGACTGGCTGTCAGAAGGCATCAGAAATCACAAGTGCTGCGGCTGCCAATGGCCCGTCCCCCTCCACCTGTTGTGGCACTCGTTGCTATAAACATTTGAGGGATTTGAATTGCGTATGCACTCCTGTAATGTTTCCTTCAAGATGTTATCTTTTGAGATCTGGCTCGATGCCCATGTCCCCGAGCAATGCACAAAGGCTATAAAAAGTACTGAAGTAAACTCTTTGTCTTTCTCGTTTCTGAAGTTTGGAAAAACTGAAAAAAAAAATCTACATCAGAACAGTAAATGTTTTTTTTAAATTATGCATTTAAGGTTACAGTTAAGGTACTCTTTATTGTCACCATAGAGACATTTGTCCCATCCTTCTTCATCCTTCGCTGGGGCACCCTGAAAGAGGAGAGAGCGTCTGCTGTGCAGCGCTCAGGACACATCTCCATATCGTGAGCTTGGCTTGGTCAGAACAAGCATGTAAGCATGTTCAAGAAAAACATTCTGTTTGCTGAGGAGGACTATTAAAATTATTGTGAATCGATTTGTGTTTCTGGTCATTCCTTTTGTTTGTCTCATTGGTGGAACATGCTCTCCACAAAGTAATTCACTTTGTATTCATTCATAAGCTGAGATGCAAACACTCCAGTTTAATTTGAGGAATACAATTTTACTCAAGTAATTAATGTGTCCTCTGTACATTTTTGAACAGTTTTGTATTTGTGTAGTAAGCAGTATTATAATATGTTTTTAATAGAAAGTTAAATTGATACAGCCAAATAGCACTGCATCTTTGATAAAGACAGACTAAGTATACTTACTTATACAATGGTCATATATTATTTATTTGAACAGTTGCCAATTTTTGGAACAACATTGTGTTTCGAATTTCTTAATATGGGCTTTGTCAAGTTGGACAGTTTGGGTGGAGCAACCCATTTAAACTGTATGAATGCTCCAATCCAATATGGTTTCTCATTTTGGTGTTATCTTCAGCTGCTTAGCCATATTATCTAATTACATAATTAGAAGACTTGAATATGTCTGTTCTGTTGGAAATTTTGAAAACCTGCCAAAACATATCAACACAATCTTAAACTCTATCTTGTTTAAAGAGGATCAAAGCATTATCCTCCAGCCCTCACATCAGTTAAAGCAACAATGAGAAGTTTCTTTCCTGTGGAGTGGGTGGTCCTGATTCAATTTACATCATACACAAGCACTGGGCACTTCCTCATTAGGGACCAATGTGGAAGAGAGAAACAGAGACTGATTATTTAAAAAACATATTAAAAGTGGATTTCTTATACTGGAGAAAATCATCTGTGACTGGGGCCATTAAATAATTCATAGCATGTTTTATTACAAAGATGTTGTTTGTTTTTGGGACTGTAAAATTAATTTTCAAAATGACTTACTTTTATAACCATCAACAGCCACAGAGTAATAATACAGGCTCTCTCTATATATGGGCTATATATACGGATACAGGCAAAATTTACTTTCACATTTATTTTTATAAATACACTGTTTTATATTCTTATAAACTGCATTGCGTTTTTATTTTTTTATTTATTCAAATGTGTCTTAACATTGTAAAGCACTTTGAATTGCGTTTTGTACAAATTGTGCTCTATAGATAAATTTGATTGATTGATAAAGTCAATTTTGTTTTGCATTTTATTCCCCAAGAAGCTAAGGAAGTGCGCCGTTAGCATGCTGATATTTGTTAGCTTTACCCAAGGTGGTCAAACGTGAAAAGTGCTTTTAAGAATACTTCGGATGCATTATGTACTGAGCAATACATGTGGACTGCTGCAAAGAGTTTAAAATGAGCACGTTCTGTTTTTCACGTACAAATCAGGCATAGTACCTTTAATGAACACACACTTTCCATCTATTGTTCCACATTTGCTTTTACAAACACAGCAGAGTTCAAGTACACTGGGAGCAAGGGGGGTGAAGGGTCTTGCCTAAGGACACAACCACTGAGCCACCGAGATCGATTTCTCTCAACATTGTAGGGCTGCAGCATGCTTCCCACTGACCTGATCAAAACACACCCTCGACTACTTTCTCATTTCTCCCTGAGTCCCGCAGACAGATGCACAGAAACGTCTCTAATCCTTAAAGCTCTTGTGTTTTGTGGCGTTTGAAGAAGTCGCGGAGAAAGGCAGAGGATGGCAGAGACTGATGACCCGACTAACCTCATACCTCCAAGCATGCAACATATCCCAAATGTATGTGCGCCTCGTAACTCTGGGGCACGGCGATTTCACGGTGGACAGAGGCATGGGATCAAAAACAACATGGAGGTGTTGAAGAGACTGTTTTCTTAGTTTTATATCTCATCCAGGAGCCCAACCGACAGGGCACAAGGAGCAAAGGTCAACATGTCAGACTCACTCACACTAAACCTGGTTTCAGCTCTCCCTTGACTTTGGTTGGCTTAAGTTTCTGTAAATGCAAAAGAAAATACTTATTTGTGAAGTACTGGTAAACATTTGTCCATTCAATGCAATATTTTATTTGAACAGTGTTACATCTCATTTTGTTGACATGTTTCACCCAATTTATAACCTTTGAGCATGTCCAATCTGAGCTCTTAATCTACTTGACAGAATAAATAATTCAGTCTATTTGATATAATTTATTATCAAACACTAATCTAACTGTCAGCACCAACTGATCCTGTTGGTAACTGTTTATGTATGAAATATTGAACTGTACCAATGCATCATTTCAGCTGATATTTCTGGATGAGTCAGAAGTATGTGCACAATGGAGAGCATTGTTCTTGAAGGGCCTTGGATACAAACTAATGGTTGCTATCTTCATCAACAAACAGGTATCCTAGATCTTTATTAACCTGAACAAGAGAGGCCAATCAAGTTTAAATGGTTTACCTAGATTTTAAAGCCCGGCAAGGCATTAGACTTTTACTGTTCAAACCAATGTCATACTTATAATTTGCAGATATTAACTTGCCCATCTTTGTATAAAGGTTGAGAGTCTTTTAAGTGGAAGCAACATGTAGTATTTTTGTAAAGAAAAAAAAAAAATGCAAAGACCTATAGGCTATATTTTTGTGGTGGAAAAAGTGTTTAAGTTGTTTACTTCTACAAGTCAGTGGTGGCATCAGCCTGTGCAGTGTGGTCTGGTGGAGTGGCAGCATCACAGAGAGGGAGCGGAGGAAGCAGGACAAGGAGGTCCAGCTAATGAGAGAAATGCCTTCAAATAGCCCGAGCCTTTCCCAAAGACACAGCAGCAACAGTATGAGGGGTGATAGGGTGGAAGGGTATTTTCTTACCTAGGGCCCAGTGCAGGGAGGGGCCCTCACAAAGTCTGTAGTGCGCATTTTTCATATAAAAAGGGCATAGTGTGGGCACAGTATGAACTGGCTGGAGAGGGTATCCATCACCCCAACTTGTGGTTGCAGGATGATGCTTCACATTGCTCCACATTTGAGCATGTTTAGCCTGGCAAACGTCCAAATCAGTTCATACCTGCACAGGTTACAGAAATAAATGTGTTTCTAGCATAACTCCACACTGACTGTAGTAAGTCTCAGTGGGACGTGCCGATTTGATTGTGGCAGAGGCTTAACTAAACACTGCAGCTGTCAAAAGATACTGTGAACAACACCTGATCCAGCAGTGTTTTCCATTTACTGTCATCCACTACACTCTCCTCTGTCTGCACCTGGCACTAAATCTCCTCCCACTGTATGTCCAATGTCATGCCCGCTACATGAACAACGTCTTCATTACAGCACAAACAATTGTCTTTTATACTAATATAGTTATGATATTTTTGCAAAAACTCCAAAATATTAATATTTAGAATTTATTTGGTTATTGTTTTTTGTTTTTTTGCAATATTGGGAGACCACAATGGAAGGTTGGTGGACAAACGATCACTCTGGTGTCGTCTGGACTCATTGTGTGGCCCAGTCATAGTAAATCCTTGCAAATGGATTTTAGTTTGATGTGTAACTGTTTGGAATCGGTTATATCTTGGTTTACAGAACATGGGCCCAGGTTTAATTGCAAGACTGTGTGGGGTGTTTCTGTATTAACACTACTATGTCGGAGTAAGTACAACATGAGTACTCACTCGCTCAAGAGTTCTGCTAAGCATGACAAGTACCACCTTTGATCAAAGGATTGGTCAAATGCAAGAAACACAAAAGATTTTGGTATGATAGTATTTAACAAGTTACTTTGTGGCAGGACTTGCTTTTGCTTTTTTTCAAACAATTAACCCGTTTTGCTTGGGGCCTATTTTTCAAAAACACCTAAAGAAATTACCCTGTTCGTGAACCCTCTGGAGCACAAACAATTTGCTGGATTTCTGATGTCAAAATCTGCACAGAGGAATTCAGATTCTAAGTCCTGTCTAGATTTTCTTTGTTAAATATATGAATGAGTATAGCTGGTTTCTGGAGGGATCGGCTGATTGACACTAGACTGAGCATTTGTTGGGTTTTGACAATTCTCTTTTAAAAACTGGTAAAGTCACTAAAAATGTGTTTTAGGGACTTGTAATGAAGCAAAAATGTCCAGGCGGAATCCATATAAAAGTCCTATTCATTTTATTTTAGGGTTGGTTTTTATTTGTGTTCGTTTTACAGTAGAGTACAGACTGAATGATTGATTTGACTGGAAATAACAGCTTTATTTTTATGTACAGCATATCAAGCAGCTTGAGACTTCCCTTTTATCAGATGGTGGACAAATTGGAATAAATAAAGAAAAAGTCCTAAACATAAGGGTTTAAAGGGGTCTTATAAACCTGCTAAAGTCAAACATAAGTTAATCTGAAAATCATTTCTGATTGAAGGTTACTTTAAGTGTTTTCGTTTCATTCAATAAAGATTGTACATTGATTACTCGAGCCATTTGCAAAGACTGAATTAGTCTGACTGATTGAGAACAAAGCTGCAGCTGAATCCTCTGGCACAATGCACTCATAAACTGTTGTTTTTTTAATTGGATTAAAGCCTCAAAGTGGATTTGCAGACCTCCCACATTCTGACAATGGGAAATCAAGCTGTATATTTCCATCTTACAAAGTCTCTTGTTTCTCAAAAGCAATTAGACAAAGGTCTTGAAACAAATTCTTTATTTTATTGCCACAATAAATCTTTCATCTCGACAAAACAGACAAGAACACTTTTCTTTCCTCCTTGTGAAGATGTTCCATATAAATAAACAATAGGTGAGTCTCATATGTCTTCCGTTGTCCTCTTGGTCTTTTCCGCAGGTGAGAGGAGGTTGTTAGCACATGTACGCGGCCTGCTCAGTCAGTCATGATGTACTTATGCCGGTGACAGTAATCCGGCCTGATTTGTGTGTAACATGTGTGTGGAGGGGCGTGCGAGCTTGTGTGTGTTTGGTTTGGGTGCTCGCTCGCTGACAGAGACCTGCTAGGTGAGCTTAGAGTGTACCATGGCCTGAAAGATGACAATGTGACACATGTCAGATGGAGCATCCTGTTCAGGCAGCACTGATTTGTAACTATTTATTGACACAAACTCCGGAAGTCACATGCAGAGAATTTATCTTCAAGCAGTAAAACAATAACAGATTCACATGCAGAGACAAAGGGGATATTATTCACAAAAGGTTTAAGGTTGCCTCGAACACCTTTGTGCCAATAAAACTTACAAGAAACAAAGCTTCCACTTACACCACATAAAACAGATCAAACTAGATTAAATAATAAGAACACCTTGAGTCATTGATTATGCAACCTTTGCACACTGTGAGGCATCTTCAATTTCCCAATCACAAAAACAAAGAATCATTTAAACTTACATGTGCACTATTTATCGGAGAATTACTGTTTTTGAATGAAATAACCAAAATAGAATTCACAAATGATGATCCTTCTTATTATTTATTTGGGATTGGTTCCACAAACCAAATTCATATTTATTTTATACCTTAAAGTCCTTTCAGCTGGCAACAATCCCGCCTTGGTGTTAAATAATGGTGCCACTCTCAGAGGTTTTTTTATGGCAAATAATTTAACCTTAGTTTATTCATACAGATACACATACACAATATACATTATCAGAGAAGACGATGAACTTTGTGCCAATTTTTGTTTCATGTGGATAGGCCCTGTAAACTCACTGATATGAACCATAAACCAGGTCAACAAATCTGTAATCTGACAGTTTAACTAAACAGTTCAATTCTCACCCGGCTTTAAACTATAAGAGTTTTAGAATGTTGCGACGTGTCGTGAACACAACCTATACAACTTCTGTGTCACTATAAACAAATAAACTAAAGCCTCAGAAAGTGGTACCATCATTCAACTACAAAGAGGTGATTGTTGTCAGTCGAAAGGGCTTGATGAGATTAATATGACAAGTTTGTGTAGCCAACACCTAATAAATAATTATAAAGTTCAATGTTTGTGCATTTCATTTTTGGTAAACCGCCCATAGAGTAACACAGGCCCTTTCCAGTCATTTGAGATCATGGCATTGTCAAATTCTAGAATATGAATGTGACTGATCACTTTGCTTGGAATGTTCCACAAAGACATGGGCTCTTGAACTCGCCTCACCACAGATCTATAACTGTCTCTGTGGAGAAAGCTCGGTTTAATTCAATTCAGTGGAATATTCCAGGCAAAGCAATAACATCTCTATGGACCCTCCACCAGAAAAGTTACACAGTTAACCTTTCAGTTTAAGGTGCACTTTGTTGACCCTCCCTCAGGAAGTTCATTCTCTGCATTTGACCCATCCTTCAGTGCTGCTGGGGCAAACTGTCAGGAGCAGTGGGCACCTGCAGTGCAGCACCTGGGGACCCATCTTATTGGGTTATTTGGACATTTTGTTTTTAATCTAAAGAAAAAAGAAAATGCTCGAAAGAAAAAGGACTATTGTTAAACTAATGCAGTTGTGTGGTATGTCTTTACAATCCAACCACCAGGGGTCACACAAGGTAAATTAATCTTAGTCCAAACATCACCAAGCACTTAGTTATAGATGATTTGTTGGCTGACACCAAGAGGAAAGAGAGAGTAAAACAAAATAGAAAACTGAACATTGAGTCAAGCTTTCTGGAAATCCTTACATAAACGAATCTTCAAAGGCCGATTTAAACATATACTTAGCTCTTCTGTACCAGCAAAGGTTTCCTCTTGCTCATCTGAAGAACACAATCCTCCCTGAATTACTGGGAGATTAGGGCTGAATTATTCTGCCTCTGAAAGTCTCTGAAAGAGAGAAGCTATTATATCCATCAATGGAGACACCTGCTCCTTTGCTAACTACAGAATATACGTATGTTGAGCCATTTCTGTTATTTTAACCTTTTTCCTGTTCAAAGCTGCAATTTGACATAAAACCACCATATGTGAAGTATATGTTACATTTTACAACATGACTTCATACCTTGGCCTAAGGAACAGGATAGTGTGTTTTGCCAGGTTGTTCTTTATTGTCCCACTAAGCTCTTTACAACCTTATATGTTGTAATTCTCTTAAATGCAATTATCTGAAAAAAAAAGTATCATAAAAAACGTGGATAACTGTAGAAATAGCCACTAATACTGAAGTAATGGAAGTGAGCTGGGACAATTAAAACAAGCCATTTTAAAAGTAGTACAGGTGCAGAGGCGTCGTCTGTAGCAAGTAGCATCTTGCTGAAATAAAATATGACAAGAGTACCTTTATGGTTTGGTTTTATAACCTTATATGACACAGTGGGAGCTTTTATGTACTCCACTTAAAGTCCTTACAGCACTGTACAGGGCAGTCAGTCAAAGTCAGGCCTATTAGCTCTGTTTTTACACCAGCGGCACAGTTACAGCAAAGTGTCTATTCCTGGATCGTGTAATGCAGAGTTTCCATTTGAACATAATCACCAACATTGCGACTTGCTGAGTTGTAAAAAATAGATCATCTATGTCATCTGTTATTGATTGATGCCATAGCAGTTTACATTTTAATCTTTTCAATGATGAAAGCTCCTCAAAGAGCGGCATTAAGCAGGAAGACAGAACCCAACATTTCCCAGATAATGCAGGGACAATTTACGTACAAGGAACACTCTTTTCTAACAGTTAATACATGTATTGAATAATGCAAACATGATTATCATTGCCTTTTTACTTTACCTCTACAATCTTCACTTCTTGTAGCCTGCTTCACTGAAAACAACTGTTTCAGAAGGCACTTAAAATCCATCTGTCCATCTTCATCCTCAAGCTACAAACAACTCATGTAAGGTGGAAATTTGAAGCAGGATAATATAGTCTCCCTCATGTTTACAACACTATACTCAAAACACTCAATCAAGCCAGTCAAAAAACAATCAGACACTTCGCAGCTGCAAATCAGCGATGGGGGAGAGACGAGCAGAGAACAGTAGGAGAGGTAGAACAAATCAGGCACCAAAGGCATAACAGTTTCAGGCTATAACTGTCTTATAAATGCCACTACCTTCAGATTGAAAATGATTTCCAGATGGCATTCGAAAAGTCTAAATTTAAAAAACACTGACGAGATAACTAATGAGATGAATGAATTAATGAATGATCTGGACAAATACAAATTGATCAGTCCCAGAATGGAATAGAGAATTATAGCTATGACTAGTTTGACTATGTTAAAACACCATGGCCATGTTACTGCATGGAGATTCATAGGCCAATACTCAGAGGACTCGTAAAGCAATGGAAAATAATATTTAACATTCATGAATGCGCTGTAACAAGAAACATTTCTGCCATAGTTATAATGAACAATAAATGGGTTTATGATTTACATAATAATACAACACAGTTTTAAATAAACAGAAAGAACAACAACTGATCACACCCAATCACTTTTACATAATAGAAATCATTCCAGCTCAGAGTGCCACGCCTGCCTTTACAGAACGTACGCATGTCATCTTAAGGGACAATGGCACCTCTCTTTGTGCCAGGGTGAATTCAACTCATTGTTAATCTGCAAGCTTTACAGACTTTCAGGGTGATGCAATGACTCTACTATCATAGGAATGGATGATAAAGCAATACATTAAAGGACATCAACTTCAAAATCATGTTATGCTTTTTAATAGATGAATTCATAGAAATGCATCTACCCCTGTGTTTTATAATATGGCTCAAAATTATGTAATTGTGAGGAGGGGATACATTTTATTACATTACATTCTATTGTAATAAAATATGAATACAGCAAGCCAAAAAGTGTTTGAATTTATGACAACATTACAGAAATGTTCCATTAATATTACTCAAACTATGACATGCACTCTCTTTTTTTACAAGGCACTTGAGGTGAACACTGTCATTACTCAAAACAAGTAACAGGAAGTAAGGTGTTTTTTGCTTTGCTCCAACTAAAATGAATAATAATAAAGAGCTGATACAAACTGTCCCATGACAATGAATTGAATGGCAATTTGGGAAAATGATACAAAAGCTAAAGGTAAGACAATGCACTTACCTTGTTTCAAGTTTTTATTTCCTTTTATTTTAGCAGACAATACCTCGGATCAACAGATTGTATTGTTTTAATTAAAATAATTAATTAAAATGTTGACCCTTCAACCTGTTAGGAGCAGTGAGTCCCAGTGGCTGAAGGTCCACGCTGTGTCTGTTTAAGAAAAACCCAGGCTGACAGTTGGAACATGCAAGCTCCACACACACATGACCCATTTAGTCTTTGTCTCTTTTTTGCAATGGTCAAGGACCAATGACAACTTTAACGTACAGTATAACAAAAAGTTTACTGAGCCCAAACTCAAAAACTGGGCCATAAATTAAATGAGACAATTTGGTGTGCCTGTCACTGGAGACAAACAAGACAGGTACAAATGAACAACAACAACGTGCAGTTGCTTAGTAACGGCTAAACAAACAATAGAATGGAGTGCAGTGGTTGGTTGTAAATCAGCCCCGAGCGACAAGGGCCTTTAGTCAGTGAAGCGAACCCAGCCAGTTTCACAAGAGCGGCCGGGCCAAGTTTCAGCCAGCGTGAAATACCTGCGCTAATCATTTGGACTCTTACAGCGCGTGTTCTGCACCTCTGTATCTATTCATCTCTGTCAAGCACTTTGCATTATGGAAATCTTTACTTAGATAAAATGTGGTTGCATTAGCTGAACCACAACTGTCAAAGTCAAATTATTTCATCATTTACAATTGCTTTGGGTGAAGGTGGCTGTAGGTCATCTTGACCCGACACAAAAGAAGTAAATGAAGACAGTAAAAAGGAACTTGCTCTTCATAAGTGAGCAAGATTTAGATGTTTGTAATGTTTTTTGTGTGTTTGGCAAGCTTTAAAGCATGTATTGTTGTTTTCGCACCAAGGGAAGATTCCAAACATTCAACAAACTAAAACAAAATTGTGAGATGCTGAAAAATCTCCTTCCATAAAAACAATGAACTAATGTAAGTGCAAAGTAAATGCACTAAGATACTTTTGTGCAAAAGGCACTTATCAGTGTGCATCAGCATCCACTGTTTAATTGAGCAAGAATCATGCACACGTTGCATTTGATCTCTTGGCAGGTAAGAAGATATTTTTTAATTCTTCTGCTCTTGCAATTGAACTCACATTATGCCTTGTCTTTGTGTGAGTATGTAATTGTCCTGTCGTGGCGGATGACAGACAGGTGAAGAGGTGAACCTGGAGTCAGCCCGATAATAGCAGTATCAGTGAGGCTGATGGTGATACTCGCTCAGGTTTCGCTTCAGCTGAGCAGACCGGGGACATTCCTGACAGTGACAGATTAAAGTTAAGCATACACTTGCACACGCCTCGGTCACATGCAGCATCTCTCTGACAGAAAAACCTCCAGAATGACAGAAAAGGCTGACACTTTGGTGTGAGGTTTCAGCACCTCGTTGAGACAAACGTATATCAATGACTGCACTGAACGTATTGACAAAAAGGTACAACAACCAAAAATACTTACCCATATATTGGTTTCAAACCGTTTGCTGGCAAGTCTGTTCAAAGGTTTTTTAGTACATAATTATATTTTGTTAAGATAAATTATTTTAAATGTGTATCAGTGACCGCCCATTGGTTCCAGACTAGAATTTCCCATCACATTTCCCTTTAGACTTTCTGAAAACAGTTTTAAACCTTGCTCTGTACTAATCAGCTATGTGGTAATGACAACGCAAGATCTATGTATATATTTTTGACCTAAAGTCAAGTTGTATTTTGCAAGAGAGTTTTGGGTTTAGTTTTCAACACAAGAGAGACTAGTTACCACTGAAGAGACTGACGAAGAGGGCGTGATGGCACAGACACATTTAGACCTTGACTGAAGATGGACCAAAGGTGAATAATGGGACAGGTGTAGATTGATGACTCCTCTCAGGTTGGAGGGATTACCAGTGGTGCAGGGGTTTAAGGTGTTGCACTTATGCACCACCACCGTGGCATCTGTTTAATTTTCTTTCTTGCTGAATGTCTGAGGCATTTACTTTACGTCAGGTCCAAGTGTTCAGGACTGTTGAGCTTCACAGAGCAGCTCTGCATCGTCACCATAATATAATATAAGAGGTGATCCAGCCAAGGTTGTGATTTGTTTTTACCATCATTATTTAGACGGATTCTGGTTTTGAATGTATTCTTTAGCGATCAAATGAAGCTTTCTTGACTGTGCATGCCTGACGCAATTATCTGATATCTTTTGTAAATCAGTCAATCAATCAATGACCATTTGACATCAATACCTCTTGATAAACATTTCTATTTTCCTCTTCAAACTGTTTCAAATGCTCGAGGCGCAGCTCTTTATGCCTCAAGTGCATTTCCTCAGGTATTTCAGTTAATGACAAGCGTTGTTACACCCACACATGCACATAACAGTTAGTCAGGAAGTTGGCTTCGGATTTCAAAGGCCGACTTAATTCAATCTATACAAGAATAACTACAAAAACATGGGTGTTATTTATAAGCTTATGGGAGATACAGATTCAATGAGTGCTAATCAGGACGAGGAAAGGAATAACTAAAGTGACAGACTGCGTATGTAAAATATCCGATTTTAGAACTGCCAGCTTCTTCTGCCACCTTTGTGCTCTTAACTTCTTGCGGATGAATATTTCTGAACCAGCTGTTGGCGATATCACTCGGCACCAGTGCGTAGAGCCGAGCTGTAAAAGCAGCTAATGGGCCCTGCATTACTTCATTGCACTTCCAAGTGTCACTATTTAAGGGGAGCCCTGGATGACAGCAGTACTAAAGATAGCCAGCATGGCATTAGAAATATAAAACTGTATTCATCTATTCATATAAAAGCTTTTTAAAATCAAAAGAGTGCATGACAATGTGTGGTCAAAGCATTTCCAGAAGGCCTGGTCTGTGGTCAGAATGTAACAAGACTGTCCACTGAATGAGCAAATGTGAACTGTGAGAACAAGTGCAATGTACCGTAGTTCTTTGTTTGAAGGGGACATATAAGCTTTTGGTGTCTACTTGTTTATTTATAAAAATCCCATTAGCTGAAAGCTGTATAATCCTCCTGTATAATAATCATAAATTAAATAAAAACAACAATACATTTATTTTTTTTCAACCATGTCAACCATGCAAATATATTAATATCATTGTTATCAATCATCATTATATTGCATGATTTTTCATTCCAAAACAAACTACAATAAAAGATTGAATTACTTTGAAAATAATGCCAAGTTGTTACATAAAATTCTGTATTGTGTTACATTCATGATTCTTTCAGTAATCCTGTGCTCTTCAATTCCTCCCAGATATAGCTACATAACAGAAGATAATCTGGAAGATTTGAGGTCCTTACAACTTCACCAAACTTCACAATAGCATTTCTGTGGTCAATGTGTTTCACTACATCTACAGTGAGTGTATATTAGCATTCAGTCATAGCTACTTGTTGAGTGTCTGCGTGATGTCACGCAGGCACTATATGTTCTTGCATTTCACGTATTTTTTATTATTATATTTTCCATGATTTTCCATTTAGCCAGTTTCAACTCCTTAACTCTTCAACCGATTTCAACAAGTTATACCTCATTATGGTCGCTTTCACAGTAGTACGCGTGCTATTACTTTTGACATTTGAACAACTTGTACTTTTTGCAGAATTTTCAAAAGTATAAGTACTTTTTCCCCATTTAAATGAATTTGGGCATTGAGTGTCTGCAGAATTCTTTAGACTTTATTCTTTAGGCTTTATTCTTTAGAATTTTGTGACGGAGCCAGTCGAGAGAGAGAGAGAGAGAGAGAGAGAGAGGGGAGGGGGAGAGGGAGAGACGCAGACACTCTAGCAATGGCTTCAGCCGTTGCAAATTATCTAGTTTGCTTTGTTCTTGTTTTTCATGCCCAATGCTGTCAGTAGAATATGCCTCTAGTATTTCAAGCATGTTTTCAAAGTGTTATTTTATGTTCTTAAACAAAAAATACAATTACCAAAGTGAGCAAATACTATTTTGGGAGCAAATAAAGGCTAACTGATTAACTGATTTGAACATGTTTTTGTTGTATCTGGGGACAACAATTGGGTACGTTTGTAAAAGTTGAAATCAAAATCTCACATACCTTTAAACTTCTTTTTGAGTCATTTGTAGTAAATGTCCTGAAGAGCAGTGGGGCTGCAGATTAGCCTGATGATTACACATCGTATCAACCAATATTGCATGAACTGAACATGTTATGGTATGTTCATTTTAGATTCTCGTCATGGGTTACATAAGGAGCTTTGAGGACATGCATATGTTGTTTTGCATGTTGTATGTCTCTTTAAGAAAAGCAAAATAAATCACTTCATAGTGGGCAACGTCATGCGCCTGAAGCTTCAAATCACTCATCACCGCAGCTAGAACTTTCTTACAGTGTGGTTCTGCAGCTGAGCCTCTCCCTGAAGGTGTTAAATCACGTAGCAATTACACAACTGGTTGACAAAGTACAGTTTATGCTTGTGCACAAGCCTGCCATTAGGCTGGAGTTGTCAGTGCCTAAGCCTAAAGTGTGTAAAAATAACACAATATAACACAGAGACATAGACATTACAGACAGTTCACGCTCACATTCATTCACTAGGGCCAATTTAGAGTCACCAATTTTGCCTAACACATGCATGTCTTTGGATGGTGGGAGGAAGCCAGAGAACCCGGAGAGAACCCACGGTAACACGGGGAGAACATGCAGACTCCACCCAGAGAGATCATGTGATGTTGGTCTGGTCCGGGAATCGAACCCACGATCTCCTTCATTTTCTTAGTTTTATTCATTACTTGACAGGTTAGTTCCAAGAATTGGCCAGCAGGAATAATTACATATATTAATAATTGTGTTAATCACACTTGCAGTTGCTTAGCAGAAGACAAAAGTTTTACTGAATACATTTGTTGCATTACACTAACTTCAGCAGATTCTTCACATTTTAAATATACTAGAAGTGTCTTGCCTAAAGACATACCAACTGTATTTAATTATGCTGATGGGGATTGAACTGGCAGGTTCTGCTTTTCCTCCCTTTTAAGTCATTGATTCTGTGGTATTTACTTTTGGAGAAATTGTTCCACCTCTGGCTGGAATCTGTTAAACGTCTTAATAAATTTAACATGACAAATGTGTCGATTTGAATGCAAAAATATGCCATAATCAGTCATATCATAAGTACAAAGTGTTTTTTTTTCCACCGCTGAAAGTGAATTTTCCCTTGTCAGTGCGATCTCTGCCTATCAATGCATGTCATACATTAAACGATCTGCTACAAATCTGACAAATGAGCTAAAGATGGAAAGGAATTTGTAAATGGTTGCTATGGTACAATACATCATCATCAAAACAAGACAGACCCAAGGTATTCTGTACATGTTTTATCTTAAGAGGACAGTATATGTGACCTGAACCATGTGCCAGTTTGGGAAAATCACAAATCTCTCACAGTATTAGGGATTACCTATGACTTCGGAGTACAACAGGTTGAATCAAAGGATATTAATCAACGGAGTATTTTAGTGGGATTAGGAAAAGCCACTGCAGACAGATGGATGTTGGACTTTAAGTGTGCAAACAATTACAAAATCAAAGGTGAAACCACTATATCAGTCATAGAATATGTAGTGTGCATTTGTGTGCGCATGACAATTTAAAACCCTTAATTTATGTTCTTATCACTGGTGTTACAAGTATATGGGAAAAAAAGTGAAATAAAAGCTACAACAAACAGAAGCCTTCATTGTTTTCACTACACGGTATTATTTTCATTGTTGCATTTTGGTGACTAGCCGTCGATCATAAGACATCTGAATAATAATGAGATGAGTAACATTCTATAAAGTCAAGCATGAAGTAAATTTAAAAAACACTTTGCAACATCAAAACTTTTAATAGCCTTAACAAAGCATGAACAAAGTCTTAATTCATGATGAACAACTAGTTTATTGAGAACGATTCAGGTTCAGTAACTACCCTAACTCCTTACTCTGACCCCTTAATCAAGTAGTTATTGAGTTTGAATTATTCTTAACAAGCTATTTTTAAATCTTTGTTTATGCTTTATTACGGCTAATTAAGGTATAGCTATTATAAAAGCGCACCTAATGCACATCTTCGTTTAAATATTACATATAGTTCAAAACAATTCCCCTTTCGTTGGAGCATAGAGGACAAGATTGGTGAGTTGTTAATTTTAGTGTCCTGCCTGGGGCCAAAGCCTTGAGGAAAAGGAAGCATGAAAAGCAGCCATTCATAACAGTTGAAAACAGTGCCAGGCCTGAACCGCTGATAGACTTATGCTCTCTGGCTGATAAAGGAGAGTCCATCTTTCAGCGCGGATTCTCCTGATGGCCTCCTTAAAGACGCGTACAATTCAGAATTGAGCCAGGATGTGTTCATACACTCGTCTCTCAAGAGGGACTCGTAAACAAAAGATGACCTGTCAACACCTGAGGCTGGACTGACAAGCTGATACAGAAAAAAGGAAGGAAAATGCCATCAGTGGGGGAAAATTTATAAAAAAACGACTTGTATCTTGGGGAACAAGTGAGTGAAAAAACAGAAGCGGAGAGAGCTGGCCCGCTGCCAAGTGCTGTCTGGACGACATCCATCTGCAGTGATGTAATAGTGGGTTAAGTTGTTCAGCAAACAGAGTGAGGAGCTGTGGTTTCAGGAGCGAGTGGGCAACAGGTGAAAAAGAAAAAAAACATTGGATGAAATACAGTTTTAAGTTTTCCCATAAAAACACAAAGGGAAATAGAACAGGTTTTTGTGTTGATTGTCAGTTAAGTACAGTCTTTACACAGCCACAGAGGAACCACATTCATCTGTTTACTTCTAAAGCTACATTCTGAGGTCATTTTACAACGCTCGTGTTTAGGAGTTGTTGTATGCTCATAAACAATTATGATGGAATGCTAAACAAGAACATGTCAAACACATTTTCAGTGGCTCCATAAATCCCTCATCGTCGCAGGATTGTTAATTCATGATCTAATCAACAAATCACTCCACGGGTTCCCATGATGCATTCATAGGTATCCATTAAACTGATTCCTGCTGCAGGTGCACATATCTGGACGTTTTGACACAATGAAAAGGTGGATCCGCAATGATAGATTTAAGATGTGATTTACAGGAACAAATGCACTGCAGTGTGTTTATGACCTAGTAATTTCATTTTTGAATTACAATGCTTGGATAATACATCCTTCTCTGTCATGAAATACTCGGAATGCCAACTGAAACGGTTCTGGTATGGGTGAACTGAATTACATACCTGACATGAATTGACTCTGTGCTATGGGAACTGCTTACACAATCAGAGCGTGGTTGCTTGTTATTTGGTTTATCACTGTACAACTGTTTTTATCGCAATACACAGCTGAAGCCTAATACTGATTCAAACTATTCAGACTGTGATTATTTTGTATTTTGTTTTATATTTCATTGTATCACTTTATAATAAAGCATGGACAAATACTTAATTCAAATGTTTGTTAAGGCGAGCCATTACAGGCCAAATTTTTTTTTGCCTTTTTTGTACATTTGCTCTCTCAAAATATAGAAAATATAGGATTTTATATAGAAACAACAACATTGCCCAATCTGCTCCTGAAGATGTTTTATTATTTCATTGCATCCATAGATTTATATTTGACATTGTAAACTCAAAGGGTGTTTTTAGTTTGAGTTATTAATTAGAAGGAGGGTTTAGGAGTTTGGGTATTAATTAATTAGTTACTGAACCCGAATCATTCTTAATTAACGGTTTGTTCAGAAGAAGAAGCTTAGAAGAGTGAAATGCAAAAAGGCTCTGTTGAGTAAGAACGTATGTGGTCACTCCTTATGAACAATTATTTCTAAGATGCCAAAACTATTAAAAAACAGATTTTGATTGTGCACTTGATTTACTGTATGTAGGATATGTCTTTTGTTCACTCTCTGGATCAAAGACTAAGGATTCAATGAACTGAAACAACAAAATTAACATCAATTATCTCATTAAGATCATAAATTAATTCACACATACAATACACTTTTTTTTGAAAATTATATATATTATGGTGATGGCTGTGATTTTGATGAACTGGTTCTCTTTGCACCTCTGTGTGGGAAGTCAATTTCTGTGGTTTCTGTGGTTATAAGATGGCAATCTTGTGTGTTACCAAACAATCAGTGTTACCCGGGATACAGTTACAGTTACAACACGCTTGATTGAACCAGACACAAAACTTGATGTCAACATGGTGAGGTGCCATAGAGTGGTATTGGTGGGAGGATTTGCACTCATAAGCCGACTATATTAAACGTTGAGCATAGATGACCAAAGGCAATGGTGCACATCGCTTATTCAACATAATATCCAGTTAACATTATGGCACACTTAATCAGGCGTAGGGTTGTTATTGCACACAGGAGAGGATATAGAAAATGGCAATAAAGTCCTGGTCCCAGCGAACACTAAAGTATCTCAATGGCAGGCACGTCATCAAAGTCATATTTTAGTCCTTTAATCTCCGCAAGTAAGTTTAGTCCACAATTATTTTAGTTTCAGGCTTCAGGCGATGGTATTTATTAAAATTTATTGTAGAATAACTTTGCAGAGCAGACTTTTTACAGCTTGGGTTTGCACCAAAGACAGATATTATCAAATGGAAACACAAAGTAAAACATCCAACCCATAACATTTAGATTCTGAATTTTCTGTCATTTCCTGGTCATTTTAAGGCTTTACATCTTTACTTCACTGGAGCAGTTATAATAGATGTGGATTCAAGGTTCTTTATCCTTCCAAAATCAACACTGATTGTTCTTTTGGCCTTTGCGGTTTATTGAGGTTTTGAAAGACTTATATTTAAGGCCATTTATTAACTGCACATCTACGGCCATAACCATTACAGTATTTGTGGCAGTGGCTGACTATGGCAACGGAAGAAGGCCATTTGAGTCCAGTACAGTTCACAGTGGTTCAGAAAGCATATACAGTGGCAATAAAGCAATGCCATGGGTAATGTGATCATTTTGAAATTATTTACTCTTGGCTAACCATTTTCCCAGATAAATCCTAAGACCAAATTTGCCCTTTCTGAATTTCTCATGCCCCGGGAGCAGCAGAACGCCATCGCTTTCACATTACACTGTGTTCCTCTTCAAAAAGGGAGGTTTTTCCAAGTATTAAGCCATTTTGCCTCACTGTCATTTACCAATTACTCGTGTGCTGAAGGGAAATAGGATGGAAATCCTCTGCAGCAGATGAAAGGCTCTGAGCCCAAAGCCTGTTGTATTAGCTCCGGTGGTCTATCTCTCCCCTCTCCCCTTTCCCCGCTGGACGATCAGCGAGTGGCCACCTTTGAACAGGCACTGAGCTGCTGTGATCTAACAGCTATAAAATGCCAAATAAAACTTATGGACCGTCTTTGGCAGAGCAGAAGCCTGTGCTGTACAATGGATCATTGTTATGGAGCGCTGATGTCATGATGTCTGTGAGCCTTAGTTCAGTCTGTGTCTTTACCAGGGGCACGTCTCCATTCATTAAAACTGACCACTCATTTCTATTACACACTGATGAAAAAAAAGTATTGCTTGGACTATAGAGGCAATTAAAAGCTTTCCTTCTAGTGTCTAATATGGTGATATAGTTGTGTTAAAACTGTTAAATCACCTACAATTGAAATGTCAAACAAAGCGTTACCAAAAACAGATGTAGCCTCCGCATTTGCTGCTGTTACAGTTATTGAATTTGTAAAGCAACAGTTTTACTAAACTGCATTAGAGAATAACAAATTAAAGGGGTTGAAATTATACTGGGAACGTGTACTTAGAGAGGAAAAATGTAGTTAGCAGAAAATATGTCATGGTTTAATGACTTTGGATTCGAATGATGAATAACAGCATCCCTAATGACATACTTTCCCACTAGCATCACTGCGGCTGCAAATCACTCTTCTCTTCCTGTCAGAGCTCGTTTTGCAAGGTAAGTGATAATCAGATCTGCTGCCCCAGTGTAAGCAGGAACAATGCATGCATCATGTTTCATCCGCAGCAGGTACTTATTAAGCTGATCAGCTGTAAATCTCAAAGTTTATGTGAGGTGCGTTTAGCAAGAAGTTAATAGGTTTCCATTTGCCTCTCTCACTGATGGCTATAAATTTAGTTTAAGAACAATTTGATGCTTTTCAAAATATCCTGGAAGAAGTACAGAGGGATTATAGATATGTTATTATTCCATCATGTTGTAAACGAGATGTCACTTTTTGCAATCTTCAGTAACTTTGTGAATTGACCAAGGGTGTTTCGGCTTAGGATCAGCCACTAAATCTTACAGCCATTGTAGTGTAATCTACTGCCTCAACAATGATCTCTTTCTTCAAACTGCCATATACTAGCGTAGTATTAAGTTCACATTACACAGTGATGGCTCTAATGTGTAATTAGAAAGGCTTAAGTTCTCAATCATTCACATCACCAGGAATGTACAATTACATTTTAAAACAATTACCATTTTGCCATGTCATTTCTAATATAGGTATTAAGAAAATTACCCCTGCAAATTGTCTTAATGGCTTATGTGTGAAGTGAAGAAAAAAGGTTTAGCCGCTGTGCTGGTCCTGCAGTAGTTCTCTTTGTGTTTGTGCCACATTTGACATATAAAACATGAGTTTGGCTTGTCCCGCTGTGCCATTCCGCTCACGCCGGGCAGGACCACCAGGCCCAGTCCACTCTGTGCTCCGTCACCGTGGCGTCGCAGGACATTCTTTCCCACAGGCAGCACATAGTTCCAGCGTCTCCTCATGCCCAGGCCCTGGGACCCTGCAACAGGCGGGCGCACTTCAAAGGCGGGCCGTCCCACAGCTGCAGCCTGTCGCTCCAGCAGCCAGCTCCAGTTTGTAATCATTATTAAAGGCTTGACCTCAGAGGCATCTCTGCCGCTGTTCACACCCCCTTCCACCCGATAACGCTGTACGAGCTGCTCCCAACTCCAGTTACCCATCAGTCACTGCTCTCACTGGGCCCACGTACGGACAGTTTAGGATGGAGCATAAGGTCACATGGTGTCACCAGGGGCACCTGCATCAGGGAGTCAGGGAGAAATCTGCCCAGAAAAGGCACAACTACAGTATAAAGATTGGTGTGTGCTTCCTTTTGTAGTGTTAATCCTGAGGTAATTTTGTTGATAATTGTTTCTACCACATTCAGTGCCGAAAATAAATATTATTGATTCAGTCACTTCACAAACTTGGCACATTCTTTATTAACTTGGCAGAGTGCAAGACTGGTCTGCTTTCAACATGAACTTAAATCCTGTGACCTCCTTGTTATTCAAATGTTCCTCAGAACACTTGGGCCCCGCCCCGGCCACAAGCTGAAGACCATGTTATTAGTCCCAATGTAATAAAAAAAGGAATTCCGATGTAAGTTTCAGTTAATGCCAGTGAATAAAAAACAGACGTGCTTCTAAATGGAGTGATTGCGGTTTTTGGAATTAAAGTAATGACAACTTAAGCACAGTGTTGCGGAATCCCAATCATCATGGTTATGAAGGTCAAACAGCTTGTTCTATTGTAAACACAGACAGTAAACACCATTGTACAAAACACTTGTTCATATCCGCTATTAGACATATTATCTCCTCTGATAACCATCATCAGAGTGCGGTGCTGTCATGCATTGGTAACCTTTGGCCAGATGTGAAACAAACAGCCAGGATGCTATACCCTTTCCTTTTCTCATTAATTCCTCGTGCACTGTATTGAGGTAATGTCTTGACTCAGTCCATAACAAGAACAACAGCAGGTGTTAGATAATGGCTGAGCAGTGAATTGTACCAGGTGTGCCACTGTAACAAACAAGGGGCAGGATAAACCCATTATTAAAGATTCCACAATGCCAAGCAGAGTGCTGAGGCGCTAGTTTGACCTGTACCTACATAATAATTAATTCTAACATAACTCATTGCTTTTATAGGGGGCTCATTCATCCCTTGACAGATGTTGAGTGTTTGGAAATCTGACATTCTCTGAGGCACAAATTCAACTTTATAGCCCGATGCTATAGCTATAAATCTTGAGCAATGACTAGACAGGCAGCACACATCCCCTTCCTAATAACACAGGTTGTATTGCACAGAGTTGTATAAAAATGCCTCCTGCAATTACTTCATTCACAATAGTTAAAGTCCTATTATTAATACTGCTGGATTGGCAGGTGTGCGCTATACTCAGAGGTCCCATAGAAGTGAGTCGCGCTCAACGAAGCCTTAAATAATGGAATATTGGATGTCAGGCTGTCCATCGTCTGGAGATTAAAAAAGCCAAATTGTATTGTGTGTCAGCTCAGGCATAAAGCAAATCAACGTTTCATCTTCCACAAAGGATCTATAACTAAACCCCTAATCCAGATCACCTTTGACCCCGGGATATATTTAAAAACAATTCTGACCCTTGGCTGAAATTCAAGTGCGCTGTCTATATGTTACCTAATGCAAAGATCTACACAACATGAAGAGGTAAAGCTGACGGCGTGCGTGAGGAGCATTTTAGTTTGAACAGTTTTAACCATTCAGAAACATTGTCATGGCCGTCATTTAATCACAACACACTGCATGGGGCAAAACGTATATCCCTGAACTAGAATAAATGAAAAGCAGTTACAGGGCAGTGAAAGTAACTGCTCACACTCAAACAAAAGACAGTGCTCATACAGAAAGTCAGTTTTGTTGCAGCGATGATCTGTTGCAAGTGGCATAAAATGTCTCTGACCACCTTCCTCTTTTGTTGTGGTCATTGTTTATTTTCGGTTTCTAGACAATCATGCGCCCCTTACTCCGGGACTGTGTGGAGGCCCAGACATAATACGCTAGTGGCAATGGATGAATGGTCCAGGCTGGGCCCGGACCCCCCAGGCGTGGTGCACAGAGCCACCTCAGGCGGGATGCCTCACATGGCTCTGGGTCCCAGCGGCACGAGCCTGCAACACTTAACAAGCGCCTCGCAGTTGTCCCCGGCCTTGACCCCATCCCGTCTGAAGACACATATGGAGCTCAGTATGGAGACAGACTGGTTAGTGACAGCGTAATTAGACTGGGATTTATTGTGAATATTTAAAGCAACATTGAAAGAAGTATGATATTGACAGAGTTATGTGTTCAGACAAAAGCCCATTCGAAGGCTTCAGTTTGAAAGGTGCTATTTTACCAACACCACGTAAATGTTCTCCCATCAGATTTAAGAAGTATGTTTTAAAGAAATCGAACTCCACTGAAACTGCATTTTTACATGTTTGACACACGGTACTCTTAGTATTCTTCTGTATACGTCACTTTTCATGTTTCTTGACTGTAGAAGATTCGGAACAGGCCGATCATAAGAATTGTGGGCCCGAGGCTTACTGTTACAAGACTATAACAGAGTTGGCCTGGTAAGTAACAAGGACACATTCCCTGGCTCCTGCGGCTCCTCTGGGAGACGGCAGATCACGTACAGAAAACAGTAATGCGCGCTGCGGGCCGAGGAGCACATACACTGGCACTTGTCAAGTCACTGCATTTCAAGCACATAAAACAAGGACATAAAGTTGTTCTTGGTCAGTGAGGATTAAGTCAGGAGTTTCTTTGAGCTGTGCTCAAGAATAAAGTCAAATGAGTTTCGCCAGTGAAATAAATGTGGGGTGAATATTGAGTCAGGTTTGGAAAATGTTTTGGTCCTAAATCAGCCGACGGACTTAAATCCACGTTGAAATAAAAAGACCCAGTATACTTGTCCCAACCCCAGTTTTATGAGTTACCTTTTGGAGTGTTTTTTTCAGGGCCGGAGGCGTTATAGGGCAGGTCAGCTGAAGTGTGAAACGGGGAAAGGGAATAGACCTTCAGCAAATGGAAACCTTTTCTGGTGAAATCAATTATTTTGGCCCTGCGAGGCAACTAGCGGTACTATGATTTGGAGCTTTACGAAATTAAACTGCATTCAATTACACTGAAAAACTGAAAAAAACGAAAAGAAAAAAAAACATGCGTTCTTACTGTGACTTACAGGTCATACACTGATCTAATGCCATGGAGTGTGCAGTCTTGCTTTAAACTTTGACCATATACATTGTGCTGTTTTACATGATTTTCTAAAATAAAAACTTGAATTGTACAATTTGATTTTCAGACAATGGTTGTGAAACATTTGCAAGTGCATTTGAAAAACATATTTTATGTTGTTAAAACACACAAAAGGATTAAAAAGACGCCATCTCAACATATCATCTCACGATAAAGAAAAATGTTAAATTCACATTTGTTACATTTTGCTATTTGCTGTCTGTTAATCAATTAGGATTGTGGATTTTTGCCAAGTCGAGTTCTATGCAGCTCTTTGACATCATATCATTTTGGGATTACACCAAAACATACATTATACTCCACTAAATTGTGCTTTGGAAAACGTGTCTTTTAATGTTTGCCTAATTGGAGAACATTAATCAATTGTACTCCATCATCACAGACTAAAGGACACAGACCAAAGACCAGATGGTTCTCGGGCTGCAAGAAATCACTTTTGACATCGTCCATCAGAGCAGCATTAATACGGGGTCTTAAACAGCGCCGCTAGTTGGACTGCGTTTACGGCCTTAATTACCTTAGGCCTTGGCACAGAAAGGTGACCGCAAAGAGCAAAGCAACTGTATCAGCTCTCGCTCTCTCTGTCACTTACCATATATTTATACTCCATCTGGGACCATAGCGACTCTTTCGGTCTTTGGACTTGTACATACCACACTACGAAGGACACACTGGGGGTTTGGGGGTATCAGAAATCGGGGACAATGGCAACAACTGCACATCTAATTTAGCCTGGTGTTTATCACAAGTTTGTAATAAGATACTCCGCACAATGCCAGAGGAGCACAATGGAATGGTGATCAGGGGAGCTATTGTTTTTCAAGCTAATTAGCCACAGTCCTCCGGCAGCACCGAATCCTCAGAGGACGCGCAATCCCGGAGTTAAACGCGGGCTAAAAGCGGCGCACATGGCCTGGTAGCATTTAGGCAAGAGCTCTACAAGTCGCTGGTATTTGGGGATGTGTTACATGATGGGCTAGTTATCTGCTCATTACACTGCGCTGTTCAACATAGCTTTGTACCTCGGGGCCGCCCACGGAAACCAGCAGCAGCAGTTGTTTTTGCACTAATGTTGTCAATTTATCTGTTCTTCTGCCAGTTCACGCAACTGCCATTCACAAGAGATTATGTGGCGAGCTGGGTGGTGGGAACAATACGCTGTCATAGGGCCTTCTTTGCGAATGATGGCAAATAAGTTCTAAAAGGCATCGGTAAACTGCAATATGGTGTTAATGAATATGAAATTAACACTACATTTGGAAGAAGAAGAAAAACTGGATTATAATTTATCACACAAGTCACAAATACATGTTTATTTTAAGTGGTTTAAAAGTAGATTAAAAAAGAAAAAGTTCAGACCATCGAGCATTTGTCAAAAAGTTCTGGCTCAGCGGTTCATACATGATTTTTTTTTTTTAATGTATTTACCATAAATGAAAACACTAACTATTTTGAATAAAACTGTGTAAATAAAACTGTTTAATTACTACATTATTACTGTTTTATATTGCAATACTTGAGTGGCATGGAAATAATAGGTGTAGGTTCCTGATCCTGATGCTACTTAATACTTTAAAGAGTAGTACTTCTTAAGAGTTATTTGGACTATTTCAATGTCCTAATTTACTTGTCAATGTAATGAGCCTCATCAGTGCGTTTGAGCCGTTGAGTCAAACATTCATCGCTCTGGGTGGGAACTTTTATGGGCAGAGAAAGCGAGCACTCCAAACTCGTTCTTGTGGAAATAACCTTTGACCTCGGAGCATTAGCCCCTGACCTCCAACAGGTGGAGACAGTGTCATAGCTCCTGGTGTCAGGGGCTTTTTAGCATCTCTGGACAAATATTATGGTTTTGTTGAGGGCAGCTCAGAGGAACACGGTGTCGGCGACATGTGAGGTCGGAGCGCACATGTAGCTGCTGTGTCTGGGACCGCCAGGGTCTCTGCCGTAGTGACGGACAATGGAAAACAAACCATGCACCTGTCTGACACTGTGACCTCGCTGTTACTGTCACTTTGCAATTAGTCAAAATAAAACAAAAAGCATATGAAATTTGTTTTGTTTCAATAAAGATTGTTTTACCATGAAGCTATCAATTACATTATTCAACCAAAAGTTAAATAAATTGAAAGTACCGCACCTGCAGAGATCTACTTTTAGGGGGATTTGGTCAACTATAGCATTACAATCAACCATAAAACATGTTCTTTTTAAGTATTACTGTTCTACTATTTCGATATCCCATACTATTATGCAAAAATAATTGTGTTATGGCATGATTTGTTGCGTCATTATCAAATTATGTGGTTATAAAAACCTGGCAATTTAATACTGGTTATTGTGTTATTTGCTTTTTCATGCGAGAAATATCCAATTTTACAAAGTCATGCCGCAAAACTAGCCAGGCCCCATAACCTTGTCCAAAATGATCCGAAATGATTATGGAATAACATACGCACATGGAAACACAATTGTATTTGAAATGCTGTAATGCTTTTCAGTCATTGCACACCTCCCAAACCATTTGTTAAAGACATTAGAGCATGCCATGCATCACATATAGGCTACATACAGTAAAGTTGTCTTTTGGCTACTGCCCAAACTTAGGTCTTTGAAGTGCAACTGTGCGGCTCTGATGTCCCGCTGCTCCTCTTTCTCTCAGTTACTCTGAAGGAGCGGCCGGTGCAGGAGGTGTCGGCACTCCTCCTCTGCTCTGTCCTCATCACAGCCACAATGCACCAAGTGGTCCTGGGAGACCTGGCCAACGCGCCTCTCATTGGCAAATGAGTTTTTAACGCAGAGGTCAGGGAGAGTTCCCGAGCAGCGATGCCAGGGGCCAGGTGGCACATCACAGCCTCCCTGTGTGCAGCTATCCCCAGAATGCGACATGGTGGCGTCGGCAAACCCGCTCTGATCAACAAGGGAGGGTCGGTCTGATAAAATGATACGACAAATGCTGCATAAAGTCCTCAGGCCAAAACTCGATCACCTTGTCTTAGCTGAGCAGTAGTTACAGTAAGGCAGTTTGAAAATATCAAATAATAAAGTTTTGATGAATTATTACACATATTCTGTGTTCACAGCATGGACAACATTCGAGATTCCCTTTGTTTTAAAACAAAGCTGGGGGACAGGTCAGAATTGAATCGTCAAATGCAAATTTGTTGATCTGGTTACTATCTCTACTGGGCCTATCCAAATGAAACAAAAGCTGTCACAAAGTCCAAATAACTTTTCATAATACAGCTACAGAAATGGTCATTTTCAACCCCAAACACATGGTTGTTGTCAGTTGAAATTACATTACAAATGACAAGTTTGTGGAGCCAATTACGACAAATGAAAGTTCAACATTATTCAACATTTGTGAATCAAATGTTTTGACATGTTTGTTTCTTTCTTTGATATTTCTTTTAAAAACAATTGAATATGCCATACCTTAAATGACTGCAGACATTAAGTAGACATTAATGTCATTGCTCATTTCATCAGCAACTTTGTTAGAGTAAAAACACTAAAGACAGAGATGAATGCGAGGTTGTCAAAAGCTTCTCTAAAATAAGAAAATAAATAAAGCAAGAACATAATTGTTTGAATTATTGAAGTTACAGGTGGATATGTTCATTTGACACTGTGTGGCTCTGAATCATTTGTTTGATATTTCCTTTAACGTCTACAATATTACATGCACAAATGACACATTTTTGATTTGAACAGAAACATGATTGTGACTTTTGTGATTGTGACGTTCTTGTCTGAAGGGCTGTAAACTCAGGGGTGATTGAGTGATGCCCTCTACTGGCTGCATAATGTTCCATCTTCTTTAATAAAGCTCCCATACAAAGTAGTGTAAAAGCCACCGACATTGAACGATGTATGATTCAAATATAATGGTACAGAGACAAGGCATTAGACAGAAGCCCTGGTCATTTATCTCCACTTAAATGCTGCTCCTCTGTCCCTTCTGGAGAGGAGGACAAGAACTAATTAGGCTGCATTAGGGCCACAAAGTGGCTCTGTCATCTTGTGGCCATTGAAGAGAACAAACAGTCCCAGGCCACTCTCAGCTGTTCACAGACACAGAAAAAAAAACATTTAGAAACAGCAGCTGTCTGGTGGTTTTCAGTGCACAATCCTGTAAAACCACAAGGCCGAGCAGGAGACGGTCGAGCCCACGGACAACAGGCACAAGATAATGTAACTGGAGCCTATTGTAGTATAGAGCCCAATAAAAAGCACTTTATAAGCAACTGTATATAGCATGTCAATGACCGTATCCTTCCAATGAAAGTAACACATGTGGTCTCATTCCCACTGTGTGAGTGTCAACATTTAGTTATTGCTTGATTACAATTTTTATTATTTTAGAATTGAAAACGCATTATGGAATTGTACATTTAGAAAGCTACAACTAGCTACTTGTTATTTTTGGATAATATACATATACATATATATTATTTTCTCCACAGTATCTTGAAGTGTAAATATTTTGCTTTATATTTTCTTAAAAGGGTATTCCATTTAAGTAAATAAGTAAAACAGATTTTAAACAAGAACCAAATCCATACAAACTACACAATAGTTATATTTTGACCAATAATAATACCTGAACACCTTTATTTTGTTGTCCCTGCATTTTTGATGGTATGTTGCTTATTGATGACATACATATAGAGGGAACTCAACTTCCTGTAATTTTGTACTTTTATTTGTTTAATTTTTCCTCGCAAACTGCACCTTGACTGATATAAAACTAAGATAATTATATACTAGGTGCTATCTTTCCAAACAAATGAATAATTAGAAAAACATGTCATATGCCCTATCTAATTTAGAGCATCTGAAGATATAGACTCGAATGTGACCTAATTATTGACAAAAGAAAATGTGTTAACTGCATTAAACCCACACACTGTTTTTGTTGCAGCCAGCAACGAAGAGGTTTTCAGTTGTGTACAATTGGACCATGAATTGGACACACTCAACCCACATTACAGTACAAGCTCTTGACCTGTATCTTCATTAGAACAGCTCAGTGGGTTCATTTGCAATTATAATGTAGGACTGACCTCCCCAGCTCATAAGAATTACTTTGTGTTTAAGTTTGAAATCTAAACACAAATCTTCTGCTTTATTTTTTTCTAATGGTTGAATTTGTGGGCGTTAGATATGTTTTACCTTTGTTGTCCAGTAGATGGTGCTATGGCTGCACTAAAGAGCACATCAGCGCTTGACTAAAAACTTAAACCCAGATGGTATGAATAAGCATTTGAAGCAAAGTGTTCTCTCTAGTGCGATGTAAGTGAGATTTAAGAGATAACTCACAGTTGACTTGTACCATATGCAACCTGTGCATAACAACAGCATCACCACAACATCAGCACCTGTAGAGAAAGGTTTTGTTTGTTTTGTGTTAACTCAAGGTGCTAGGTGAGCTCCAAAACACAGATTAGATGTTTGGATGTCGCTGTAGACTAGTCATTCATTATTTCTTTGCGCGGCTTGTGTCTACTTTTGAGCTGATAAGTCATTTTAAACTACTAGATCATGATATATAAAAAAAAAAAAAAATCACGGAATGTCGATTGAGGGTAAAGAGAAGAAATATCATTGCGCAGTTCTGTAAACTTAGTTTGACTGCCAAATACCAACTCCAGGCACAAGAGGGCAGTAAAAGCATTAACAGATTGTGTGGATGACATTTTCAGACATGTAAGGGCTTGAAGTTCAACAACAAGTACAGTGAACCCTCGTTTATCGCGGAGGTTACGAAATAAGCGATGTAGAAACCTTTATTTTTTTACAGTTATTATACAAAGAAATACTCCATAAAACATTGAAGCTCACGCGTGCCGCCGCTCTGTCCCGCAGCTCACACGCGCGCTCTCACCGGCCTAGCAAACTTCAATTTGGCAAGTGGTTTTACGTCCGTGTACATATTAATCCATAACGTTATTGACACAGGTAGAGAAGATGCGGAGAGACTGTTTAGCCAATCAGAATGCAGAACACAATGCATGATGCAAATCCGCGAAGCAGCGAGACCGTGAAAAGTGAACCCATTTTTCTTTTTTAACATGTGTCTTTATAATAATATAACTGTAATGTTTCTGACAACCAGCGAAAGTGTTGACAGAAGCCAGGGAGAGACAGAACGTAATGTATAAAATGTGTTGATTTATTTAAAAGAAGAAGAAGAAGAAGAAGAAGAAGAAGAAGAAGAAGAAGAAGAAGAAGAAGAAGAAGAAGAAGAAGAAGAAGAAGAAGAAGAAAGTATTAAATGTCCAGTTTAAAATGGGGGTGAAGTCTAAAGTGGCTGAGGAGAGTCCAAGACAGAGGTCAAAGGTCTTACGGTTTTGTCTGCCAGATAGGCCAGATCCCAGACAGGCCAATGTGTGCCGATAGCAGTGCTGTGGTGTTTTTATTTCAAGCAGCTTGTGTGTTGACCCTGCAAGACCTGGATTCTCACGGGTCAAGCCCGAGCTCTCCCTCAGCACAACCTGAACTGGCTGAAATAGAGAGCTCATTTTAGCTGTAGGTGGACATTTTCAAGATTAGACTGTAGACAATGTAGTTAGTATGTATATGTAAGTATATAGTATGTTTTCTTGCCATTCATCATTTCAGGCTCCACATGAACATTCAAATACTTATGAATGTCTACACCACCACCATCATGCAAATAAATACATACAACTTACACAAAGATGAGTCTAATTAGAACTACGACTATTTCCATATTTTGACAGAAGAGAAAGTGAAGCATTGATCAAACATGAATCATGACACATCGCCTCATGTAATCTTGAAATAGATGCCCTCTATGAATGGTCACATAAACATGTTTCATCAATCAGTTCGTCTTAGTTTTCTTTACTGTATTATATGTAAAGAGACATAAAACCCTAGAGCAAACATCCATCTATTTACACAAACAGCAAGTTTCATTCTGTGTGATGCATGGCATATTTTGACAGTGCCTTTAATAACTGTATAAATGTAAATAGAGATTGTGGAAGTAAACACAAATTTGCTTAAGACAAATTAGGCTTAAGGAATTCATGTTGAAATCAGTACCGGTAAACATTTATTTTAAGTTAAGTTTTTTAAGTAAAGTGAACAATATTAAAACATTAAGACCAATCAACAGGTCCTAAAATCTCCTGTGTATGGATTTTTTTTTTGTCTTCGTTCAAACGCTAGCATCAGGTACACTGAGCACAGTCCTATGTGTGGTGTATCTCAAAATGTGGTAAATGTTCTCAATCAATCAATTATATCTATCTTTACTCCTGATAAACAGTGTTTAGGGCTTTGCTCAGGGATTCAGGTGTTTCTCATTCCATGCATGAGCTTTTTCATATCTCTGGTTATTTATTTATTTGTTGACCTTTATTTACCCAGGAAAGTCCCGCTGAGATTTAGATTCTCATTTTCAGCGGAGGCTTATAATTGGATTTAGTGGTAGGGGAAACCAGAGAACCCGGAGGAAACCTACACAGACATGGAGAGAACATGCAAAACTCCACACAGAAAGGCCCCACCCAAGGAGTACAACCCAGGACCTCCTTCTTGCCTCGAGGTGAGAGCACTAACCACTGCGCCACCATGCCACTCAATCACACCAGTCTCAGAAAGGGTGAGGTCCCAGACAATACATCCTTGTATTGAAAAGAAAGAATGTGAAGTCGGGACAGGCAAGGTCGATAATTTACCCGAGCGTACTGTGAATCCACTACAAAACAGCATCAGTACAATAAAAATATCTGAAACAAACAGAAACATAACACAAAGGAGTACAGACGTGTACAAAGAGTATATCTTCGAGCTCTACAGGGCGACAACTGCGTGACATTTCTGACTTTGCCCTGCACCGTAACTGTATATTTACAAAAAAAAGTCAAAGCGGTAATTAATTCTACAGCTTTGACTGGCGAATCATGTAATTAATTAAAAGAGCTGTCCTTGAGGTTGAGAAGTACAACGCGTTTGCTGCTGCAACTGATGTAAGCCATTGATATGCACCACATTTTTTCATAATGCCAGAGACCAAGACGCGCGCTTATAAAACGAACTACCCACCTCAATCAATGACTTAATTAACATATCCTAGACCGCTCCGAGGGGCTGTTGACGAAACATCAGCCGTACGCATTTACCCTTTGGACAAAAAAAAGCCAGATCCCAAGGTCACACTAATCAGACAGATGATTTAAATTGTATTCTGCCTAAAGGGCCCCTGAGAACCAACGGTGGAGAGAGAGAGAGAGAAAGAAAGAGAGTCCATAATGAATGTCTAAAAAATAAAGGAAAATATATCGTTTTTACACCGCAATCCTCTTGTCGTATTTGTCAAATTTAGGCTTTGCTTCAGCGCACTCTTTGCAACGAGATCTCACGGTGGAAATCAGACACTTTATTGCATCATCCACTATTTCCGAATAAATGCAGGTGTCACTCGCGGGACACTGGTTCATCTGATATATTTCTGATGCTGCTGAATTACTTGTGTTGTTAGACCTTGTTTCTTTCTGTTTAGTCCTGTTTTTTGATCTGCTGAGTCCAAATTTGGTCTTCGTCATTGTATTAAATGAATGTATCTGTTTCCATTGAGACAAGCAGGTGACACCTTGCGGATCAAATTTGTGGAGAGTAGAGTCTGTTCACAGTGAGAATGCATAATGTCAACGTATTTGGTTTAGAAGTAAAAATGCATGAATCATTTAAAGATCGAAAGGTTTTACTGTGGAACATTCTTAGCAAAGCGACAACATTTCCACGAGACAGAAACGTTGTAGTGCATCGTTAAATCAAGTCTGGTCCTTTTCACTTCTCGTTAATACAACTGCGAGACCTGGTTCAGTCCTATTTCGAACGTACTTATTTGTCACAGGTTTACTTTGGTTTGTTGCTCGTCGTAGACCCAGCGTCGACAAGATTAGGCTTCATAAACAGTGTCACTTATGGTCAAAGTTTGATACCTCATGGCACTCCATCCATCCATCCATCCATTTTCTACCGCTTGTTCCCTTTCTGGGTCGCGGGTGACTGGAGCCTATCCCAGTGACTTCGGGCCTTAGGCGGGGTACATCCTGGACAGTGGCCAACTTGTCGCAGGGCCAACACAGAAACATAGACATTACAGACAGTTCACTCTCACATTCATTCTCTAGGGCCAATTTAGAGTTACCAATTTTTACCTAACACATGCATGTCTTTGGACGGTGGGAGGAAGCCGGAGAACCCGGAGAGAACCCACAGTAACACGGGGAGAACATGCAAACTCCACCCAGAGAGATCATGGCACGTGGCACTCGATAAAGACATTTCAAGACTATACTCAATTAGTCTTCTCTTGGTTTGCGTCATTTCACAACTTGAACTCGAAAAGTCAAATGAATCAGGCAGAGATCATTTTTGAAGTGTTTGAGACTACGTTCTATCTTTAGCAGCACTCATGTCTTTCTACCTCTGTCACACCGAATTGACCTTTTCTCTTAATAACCTTATTGGTGAGCTCTCACTCTGTCTTTGCACCCTGCCTCTCTCTATCGCTCTGTCACTACTGCTTTACCCTTTAGCAATGCTTCCTTTGCATCATCTGACAGCTGAGCAGATTTCAGAGGGGAAAGAATCAGTGGAATAAACCTGCTGTGACATTCAGCATTCAGATCAACATTTCACCCCCAAAAATAAAATAATTTTGTTCATGTCTGAGTGGGAGAGCTAGAGTCAATTATTCTTACCAGACAATTTTCAGTAAGATATACTTAGAAAACATTGACTCCGAACATGGTTTTGGCTCTAGTTCTCAATAGTAAACCACATTTTGTTGTGTTGAATGCCTACAAAGGGAAATTTAGATACAATATGAATTCCTGCAATGTGACTTCTCAAATTCACAAGAGTAGCACTGGTGGACCAGGGCAGAATTCTGGTTTTGGCCGAGGCAAAAGGCAAAGCACCCGCTAACCAAAAAAACATGAGGACAGACGTAAATAGGCCAATTTTAGACAAAATATGTGCTGTTTTGTTATTTTAAAACTTACTGAGGGACGCAATTCAGACACTTTTCTCTCAACTGGACCTAGCTCTGCTGTTCTGACGATCTGCACATTCAGCTTGAAGCATTCGTATACCCATTCTGCCTTTTCCTGATCACTTTCAGATACCTCACACAAGCTTATTTCCATCGCATCTGGAGGTGGCAAAACAAAGGCTTTCGCTCCCTATGTGACCCTGGAGGTGGTGCGACCTCCTCAGATAGAGTGTATAGTATCGATTGCACCAGTAGGTCGGTTCTCGTGCTCCCTATACCGCACGTGCTCTCATAAAACCACTTCATGTGCTGGAGAAAAACACTAATTAGCACTAATTGGTGTTAAATGTTACAAGTGAGACAAGTAATACTGCTGCAGAAAAGCGATGTTTTACAAAGAACTGAACAATGATTTTGACAGATCACAAAAAAGTGTAAAGGTTGTCAATAGGTCATTATCAGTTGTTATTCTCTGCACGGAAGATGACTCTACTCTGTGATCAAGCGAACATACCATTCTCTGTTGTTAGTTTGAAGCCAAGGGACACACAAGGGAGACAAACGTTTTATGTTGAGCCCCCTGAAGTAAAGAAGAATGGATTTATTGTTAGGTTGTTAATTGTTTGGCACTTTGATTTAAATATACTCTATACTTTTCTTGGTCTGATTTTTCTTGGTCCATAAGTTCTTTGTCAATTGTTTCTTGGTCTGTCGTTTATTACCATACAGTGAAATCCCAGGAAAAACAGTGACACCTTCATGGATACAAATGTAGATAAAAGTCAGGTTGGACTAAGAGCATTAATTAATAGGCAAAGGAAGAAATCAATCAACTGAATTCCCAACAAAATTCCAAACATACATGACTGTGTGTAGGTGCGGAAGTAACTGGAGCTGGTGATATGACATTTGTGCATGACACCGGTTGGGTTTAATGCTGTCCTTGTGCAGTAAATAAATTCTAGATTTACGATAGACTGCAGCTTAATGGTTGGTGGGGGTCACAGAGGCAAAGCTTTTAGCGCTGGATCTGACAGGGAGGATGGGCCTAATGGAGTCCAGTCTGTTCTTACGCAACAGAGGGAGGATTTAGGCAGGACTGCAACAGATTGGACATGACCCCAGGAATAGCTCAAAGTCAAGGATGTGATACACTAAATCTTCAGCACAAAGCCCAACACAATATGAGCAATAATGGTCTTCACTACTGTGTAACTATTTACATTTTATACCCACTTTCTCTGATTATTTCAACAGTCAAATGAATTTGACAGCAGCATAAGGAGCAGTATAAAGCTATGTCCCCATGATAATACTGGAAGATGTTTTTAGTCTTGCTCTCACATATCATCAGAATCAGAGAAGGTTTTATTGCCAGTGAACAAAATTCACAAACTAGGAAATTGCTTCGGTGTTAAGATGCAACATAAAACAATGACTAATGCTAATAGTAAAAATATAGTTTAAATGCAATGTGATGAGTCAAAACGTTAAACTCAAATATTTCAAAGCTAACTTTCTTGCAGGGCTGTCCCTTGAGCCAAGAAGGAGTTCTCAACTTCTCAACTTGGTGAAAAAATCCTCTATTATTCCTTTAAGGAGAATCAAAGTGGGAGCTTCACATAAATGCAACTTTTTTAAATGTTTCACAGTATTAACGGTAAGTATGTTGCAGCCCTTGATGACAAAGGTTTGGACACCTTTGTTCTATGGGGACAATTTGTTGTCTGCATTGGACCCATTCTTCAACAGGTTCTGCTGGGACAAAAACATTAAAATTCCTACCTCTGGCCTGTGAAACTGTTCAAGGTGCTTTTTGTAATGTCACAAACCATCTATTGGCAGTAACATGAATATATGTTTTCCACTTATGTACTTCATGTGGGGTTTTCTAAATCTCTATCAGTTTTTCTCTACTTAAATGCTATCTGTCTTGCTATTTATCTGCATCAAATCAAGAAACAAACTTAGATTAAAATGAATAAATGTCAAACTGTACGAGCCTTAACTGGCCAAGACTGTCATGTTTTCAACATCAACGTGAACATGATGAAACCTGAGGCAATCCTTCCCACAGCAGTATGACAGCTGTCTACCATCTGATCCATGCTAAAATACATGTTTGGTTATTTTGAATGCAACAGCGGTAAGAATGTAAAAGTTTGTGGCTTATAAATTTCAGACTTTGGAAAAGAACACTTGAACTGCAAGAGTCTCCCCTTGAAGCAATAACATGCTGGTCCTTCTTAAACCTCCTTCGATGGGGAAAGTTCACATCTGAGCACATGCTGAACTTAAAATGCTGTGTAGCCAGAGGGTGTGACCACTGTTAAATACAGTGCAGTAGAACATGCGATCAGCAAAGATTGTCTGTGGATAACCATTTATAACAGACTAAAATAAACTATAAATAAAACAGTTTGTCGATCCCATGTTCTATTGTGGATTAATCAAATAATATGGTACCTGGAAATTGGGTTTGAATAGTGTTGAAAAGTCTCACCAAGCTCCAGAAACAACAATTTTCTTTATTGATTTTATATTATAGCATTTCATTTTACAGAAGATAATGTGACAATCAGCAACAATGACACACGGACACTTGTGTACGTGTGTAAATGGGGAACACTTTTATGAGACATTTTTATATCTATTTCCCCCAACACAGCCAGGCACCGGGTGTTTTGATTTTGAAGGTTGCGTTAAGCCCGAGGAACTAGCAGTGGACTCGAATTGGAATAGAAACATCCTGTGCACTTGAATGAAGCTCTCTGCTTTGCTCACTCGCTATAACGGGAAGCGCTGCCCACACCATGTGCAGGTCATTCAGGCAGATCGATGGGCAGCAGTTCAGAGCGAGGTGTGAAGGTGGAACATGGGTGAGTTTGAACTGGTTACAGAGGATCCAACGTGAGCCAGCACACCGGCAATGTCCGTTGCTTGGTCTTGTTACGAGCTAACAATCAAGCTATCGATTCAGTGCTTCCTAATGAGATGTTCTGGGCCGTGTGGGATTTCCGTCTGGCCATTTTCCATTTGCTATCTCTCCTTGATCTGAGTACAGTGCTGCTTTTTCTCCTTTATTCATGAGCTTTTCCTTTGTGAAATTCCATGCATACATATACTCACCAAGAGAAGTTATTCGCTCATTAGTGGAAAATATGTTTTTTTTTCTTAAAGGCATGGGTTTGTTTTGTCAGAAAAAATATGATTCTGCATGCTTAAATTTACATGTCTTTACTCCTTCTCATTGATTGTGAAAACAGTTGAAATACTGTAGTTTATGTTTATACAAAATATGCCAAAGTAAAGTTATTGGTCACAAGCTGAGCGACAAAAAAAAAAAAAAAATGCGTTTATGAGATGAAAATAACTAGAAATAGATGTTATTCTGACAGATGCCTTTATTTTTTACAACCTAAAAATACTCCAGACGACATTTCACAGTTCATGAGTTACTTATTGAATAAACATGTACTATTCTTACAATCAGCATACTTATAACATAGGCCATAACTCCTTGAGCCTGATCTGGTCCGATCTCAGACAGAAAGCCATATGCTGTGGAACGACATTAGCTCTAGACTAGCAACCTCGCTTCCATCAGTCTGCCCCAGGGTAGCTGTGGCTTCAATTGTAGCTGTAAAGTATTTAAAAATGTAATTTAAAGCCCTTAGAGAGTTTCGAAAGTCCCCATATAAATCCAATGCGTTACTATTTTTATCATTTAAATTTCAATTCAATGTATTTTTGTAAAGATTAATATCACAGCAGCAGTTGTGATTTTATGCAAGGCTTTCTAAAGTTGTTGTATTTACCAGCAGAAAGTTACAAAATCGAACAATGAAACATTTATTACGGTAGTCAATAATAGAGATGCAGTTTCACCAACATTTACAATAATTAAGCAAATGGAGGGTTCCAGAGCCTAAAAAAACCCAGTGAGGAAAAGTAGAAACCTTAAGGAGAACAGTGAAGGTGAGATCCATGCAGATGGTCCAAGACAGAGGCACATCTACTCACAGAGAGACTGCCCCATGCCCCTAGAGCACTTCCAACATGTGAAAAAAAAGTACGTAGGGGTTATTTGTCTGTAACACAACCTTGAGGCAACAATTTCTAGAGTTTTTTTTTTATACATTTCATTTTGTAATACTGTGGAGTCTGGGGGCCCTGAACTAAAAAGTGTTCAACAAAAATAATTTTATTATCTGTATTTTGGTGCATTTTATATGTAATCTTATTAGCAACTCATGACTCAATTTAATATGAAAGCCGCCCTTCCACAGTCCCAAAATGTCCTTGCTCTGCCCCCGCTCCAGCGTCACTCGAAGCCCTTCTCCTGCTCTTCTGCCGAACAGACCGAGGCTCTAGAAAACACTACCGGCTGCAAACTATTGACACTTTCTACATTTATAAAAAAACACGATTACAAACATATCAAATGTTACACAGCACATAGCCTTTTCAGCCTGTAACAACATAAACGCCAGGAGGACGTATCAGTTGCCATAGAAATACACGGCACCCCTTGAGATCCATAAATAATTTGGGAAAGGCCAAATCCATACTGGGGTCACTTCCCTTCTCTTGCAAAAACATTATGTACAGAAGTCTCCAAACCTCATTTATCTAAACCTGTATTTTTTTCTCTCTAGGTTTTATCTTTTATATATCTCCATGACACATCTCAGAGCAACATTTTCCGCCCCTATGACTCAATGTGTCAGAGAAGGCGCGCGGCGTGACATCTCCTGACATGCAGTGTCCCTGTAGTTTGTGTGAGCGCGGCAGGGACAGGGCGGATGAATACTGACCAGTGAACTGTAAATGGGATGGTGGTACCTTGGGGGAGCGGGCTGGCAGGGCAGGGACCCAACATTTCAGAGCATCACATGTCCACAGGGCTATCAACAACTGCAGGTGATGAAGCCCCCCCTCTGTATGACTCAATGCAGCGAAAACAAGGTCTGTTTTTTGTCACTTTCAGACTTTGAGGGAATGACATTTTCGCCAATCAAGGGATCATGAGAACTACTGGTTTTGGGTGTCAACAAACATGTATCTTTTCTGATTTTTGAATTGCAGTGTTCCGTATTGCTTGCATATAAGCACAATTTTTAAATGTTAACTAAAATGTATTATTTGACAAATTAATAGGCTTTAAAAAAAAATCTAAAATGTAGATTATAATTGACCGGGGAAAAAAAAGTAATTATGAGAAAACACATACAATAACAAAAAAAAAAGTTTTACAAATTAAACTAAATTAGGATTTATGAATTGCAAACTGTGAGACATGCGTAAAGTGATATTGATAGTGATTAATGTTGTCAAGAGGGACCAGTGAAGTAGGAGAAATCACTCCAGACTGAGTGGTGCAGCTTAGTTAGCAGCTGTTTGTATTGCCTGGCTATGCTAATAAAGGTGAGCCTAATTTCCAACTGGGAGAATTTCCAACTCAGAAAATAGTCTGGTTATAAAATACTGACAGCCATATCGCATATCAATTTATCTGTGTCTGCCCAAGTGAGCAAGAGGGAGCAAATCAGTGAGGATGAGAAATAAAAAAACTCAGTTCATTCTAAAACTATTAATTTGTAAAAAATGTACCATTGCTCAGTGCAGCTCGTGCACGTTGTCACTTTCACACTGCATTTCAATGAGCAACCTTCAATAAGCACGTTCAAAAAATCCATGGGGCTGGTTAGAGAACGCCATGAATCACGTTTCACTATTGTTTGCATTAGACTTTGCCATAAAATGACTCAAAGGTAAATTCACAAATGTTGAACCCAATGATTTCTCTTTGTGACTAAACCAAAGAGCTCATTGTATTATGAAAAAGAGAGGGGGGAAACAACAGCAATTTAAAGCATTTTAACAATATTACTTTTACCTGCTCACCATCTGTATTACAGTTTATTGGCTGATCATCATAACATAACATCATAACATTTTCAGTTTGCTGTTTAACTGTGAGATTGCAGATTTGTTGACATGGTTCGCATGTAATTATGGGCCTATTCAAATGAAACAAAAACAGGCACAAAGCTCAACGTCTTTTCTGTCAGTTTGTTACGGGTCCCGGGTGCGGCGACCACGTTAACAAAAGGAATAATTGATCTGTAATACAGACGAAAGATAAGAGGAACGAAACACACGTGCACTTGTGTCTTTTCCCAGATTATTTCAAATTTCAATAAACAAATATAATTTACATTCAGTGCATTTCAATGTTCTTTAAACAAAAATCTAAATAAAGTCATTGCAAGTCATTTACTTAGTGCAAAAATCAGGAATAAACTAAAATTGCTTCAAGCTTACTAATGTGGACAATGCAGCTTTAAATGTACATTAAGGTGCTTACGTTCTAACTGCTACAGCAGTGATACAAAGCATGAAGCTACAATATATGGCGATTTCGACCACTTACTGACCTGTAATACAGACAAAAGATAAGAGGAACGAAACACACGTGCACTTGTGTCTTTTCCCAGATTATTTCTGGAGGCAACAGGAAGTTGGTCCGTCATAGTTAACCGGAGGGAGCGCGACCACAGTGCCAAAGTTTCCGCTTGTCTCATTCTCCTCTTTCTCACCAATGCAAACACAGGACTACATATCCCAAATGTAAAATATCAATATTCCTAATTATTCAAATGTATTTGCACAAAATAAAGTGTCACTAAACAATTGTCTCAAAAACAATATATGATGTGTTCACACATATTTGGGTGTACCACACGCTCCCCAACAACAACAAAAGTGGCTTGTGACACTTGACTTAAACCAAAACCCATAAAGTAATAAAGTCTCTTTTCAACCAGTCTCTGGAATGCCTTTCTTTCAGAGTTCCTAATCTTCTCAAGTAGTCTCTCTCTTGAGATATCTGTTCAGTTTAATAGCAAGGAATAGCATACGAAACAGGTAAGTAAGGGTTAGGGGTAAGGGGGGAGGGAGGAAGAGGTTGGGGGTAAAGGGGAGGGTAATACAGAAAAGGATACGGTGAAAGCTGGACGTTGATCGTGTTCACCGTGGGACGAGTCTGGTAGGCTGGCAGGCCCAAGGAGGGATAGGTGAAGAACGTTTGGGGTCGCCTCTGTCTGGTGGATTGTCTCAGACAGGGTGGTGACTCTTGCTGGATGACAGGCTCTGGCTCAGGGCTGTGTGCCGGCTCGGGATTGGGATGTGCTGCCGGGCCAGGAATGGGCACAGACACGTCCATTTCATTGTGAAGCTGTGGTAGGTCGGAGTCTTGTCCACCTTCTGTAACAGTATCTCTTCCTGGTTCAGGTTGCCTGTAAAATCTCTCTGCTGATCGGGTTTGATGTGGGCCAGGTCCGCTTTGGGACTCACTGCAAACTTGATTCACTGGACGTTGGTCCTGATGAAGACATCTGGGCACACGAAACCAATAGAGAGGCTCATCTTCTTCTGAGTCGCTTGCCTCTGGGCTGTGAGACTGTTCTGGTGTCTTAGGTCTTTCTGTCATCTTTTTGTTTCTCTTGTTTGGCTTGGTAGCTTGACTTTGAACAATGTCGACGGGCAAGTCGTTCACTTGTAACAGCAGGTTCCTGTGCAGAGTACGGATGGGACGGCCTCCTGTCTCTGGACTAATTTTGTAGACGGGGTTGTCGCCCACTTGCTCTCTCACGATATAGATTGTTTATTCCCAGTAGGGTCTGAGTTTGCCAGGACCACCTCTTTCATTTAGGTTCCGCACAAGTACTCTGTCTCCGGTTTGTAGTGTTACTCCTTTGCACCTTTTGTCATAGTTTGCTGTACCTTTGGAGCTTGATTGTTGGCTGTTAGCATTTGCTATGTGATATGCTTCTGTCATTTTCTGTCTCAATTTCTCAGCATATCCTTGTGATGTTTCAGCATCGTTTCCTGTCATGAGACCAAAGAGAAGGTCCACTGGGAGGCGAGGATGTCTGCCATACAACAGGTAGTACGGGGAAAAACCAGTGGCCTCATGCTTGGTGCAGTTGTAAGCATGGATGACATGGGGAAGGTGTTCTTTCCAGTTTTGTTTCTCTTTTTCTCCCAATGTACGTAGCATTTGCAACAGGGTGCGATTCAGTCTTTCAGCCGGATTGCCTTGAGGGTGATAGGGAGAAGTTCTTGAGTGACCTACACCTGCAAGTTCTCTGAGTGACCAAACAGTTCGTTCTCAAATCCGCGACCCTGGTCGTGATGAAGCTTGGAAGGGTACCCAAACTTTGGAATAAAGTCATTGAAAAGACGGTCCGCTGCTGTCTTTGCTGCCTTATTTTTGGTGGGATATGCTTGTGCGAACCTGGTGAAATGGTCCACTACTACAAGAATGTATTCAAATCCACCTTTGCAAGTCTTGAGGTGCAGGAAGTCGATGCAAACAAGATCAAGTGGAGAGATGGATGTTATACTGCCCATTGGTGCTCTCTCATGTGTAGCTGGCTTCTTTTGCTTTATGCATAGACACTTCCTTGTGACATACTCTTCGATCTCTCTCTTCATGAAAGGCCAATAGAATCGCTCACGGGCCAGGTTCAGGACTTTCTCAACACCGACATGGCCCATGCTGTTGTGGAGGTGTGAGAGCGATCTGTCTATAAACAGCAGGCAGAACCAGTTGCTTACGTTCAGTGGTCCTCCTGTAGAGAAGGTCATTCTCGACGTGTAGCCGACTCCACTCTCTTAACAGTCTTTTGGTATTTGTGTCAACTTTGTCGTCTTCTGTTGGTGACATGTTTTTCTCTTTCATCTCAATAACTTTCACAATGGCTGAATCTGCTCTTTGTTCTTTTACAAGTCCGTCATGACTGATTGACTGCAGAGGTTCTTTGAGGATCTGGCTTGGTGTGGCGAGGTTGAGAGCTGCAACCCATGCTACAACATCTTGCTTGGCTCTTCTGCTCCCTTCCCATACTGCGACTACATCTTCCTCTGACAGTTTCTCTGAGCACTCTTCCATGAAGTTGTTAATGTCCAGTGGGCGACGGGACAACACATCTGCGTCGATGTTGATTTTTCCTGGACGGTATTTTACGTCGAAGTGGAAATCTGCCAGTTGTCCCACCCAACGATGTCCGACTGCATTGAGCTTAGCTGTGCTAAGGACATACGTCAACGGATTGTTGTCCGTAAAAATGGTGAAATGTGGGGCGTAATAGAGGTAGTCCTTAAACTTGTCGCAAACTGCCCACTTGAGAGCTAGGAACTCCAGTTTTCCCCTGTGCAAGTGGTAGTTTTGTTCGGCAGGTGTTAACGTGCGTGATCCGTACCCGATAACTCTCAACTTGTTGTCCTGGTTTTGGTATAAGACAGCTCCAAGGCCCTTTTGAGATGCATCTGTGTGTAGTATGAAGGGGCAGTTGAAGTCAGGGTACGCTAACACTGGTGGTTGAGTGAGCATGTCAATCAAGCGCTCGAGAATCTCTTGATGTTCCTTGTTCCACTGCACCGGAGATCGAGAAGATTGTTGGGCATATTTTGCTCTGCCTCTGGTTGGTTTAGATGGTGGTGTGTCAGCCTTGACTTGGAGCAAGTCGTACAGCGGTTTGGCTATGCGCGAGAAGTCTTGCACATACGTCCGATAGTAGCTTAGGAATCCCAAAAGTTGTCTGACTTCTCCGACGGTCTGCGGTCTCTTGTGCTTGAGCGCTTGCACAGCCTCAATGTCTTTGGGGTCCACCTTCACTCCATCTGCAGACACCAAACGGCCAGCATACCAAACCTCTTTGCGGAACAACTCGCACTTCTCGGGCTTCAGCTTTACTCCATGACGTTGTAAGGCTTGGAGGACTTTTTGCAGCACTTGGACATGTTCATCAAATGACTTGGAGAAGCAAAGCACGTCGTCAAGGTAAGGAATGCAACACTCATCACGGAGCGTGTCAAGCATCTCTTCCATGCTCCTTTGAAAAGCTGCTGGCGCATTTGACAGCCCGAAGGGCATCCTCACCCATTCATAGAGACCCCACGGAGTGGTAAATGCTGTCAGGTACCTTGAGCCTTCTGCGATGAAACCTTGGTGGTAGGCTTTACCCTGGTCCAAGATCGAAAACCAGCTGTAACCGCCGAGGGAGTCTGTTAGATCCTGGATCCGGGGAAGCGGGTGTCTGTCTGGTACAGTTTTGTTGTTTAGAAGGCGATAGTCAATGCACAAGCGTAAAGATCCATCTTTCTTCCTCACACAAATGACAGGGGCTGCATAGGGCGACTTTGATTTTACAATCCAACCCTTGACAATCAATTCTTGTATATACTCCTTTACTTCCCTGTAAAGAGGCTTTGGGATGGAGGCATAGGCCCTCTGGACTGGTGTATCATCTTTAAGTCGGATCTCCATTTGCAGAGAAGGAATACAGCCTATGTCTGAACTGTCTCGGGAGAACACTGCACATTCTTCCTTCAACACCTTTTCAACTGACTTTTGCTGGTCTGGACTTAGATGACTAAGGTCTACTTGGGGCAACCAGGACTCAGCTGATGAATCACGAAGGGTGTTTGCTTTATCAAACTCGAGTGATGCGACTGTGGTCTGTACGGACTGAGTTTGCTCTGGCAAGTCTGTCTCAATAATCTTAGCGATCTGCTGGATAGTACCAAGGGCTGTTCTCTTTGGCAGGATTATCTCGTGTTTTGAGTGGTTTGAAATGGGGATCTTGACAAAAGGTCTTTGAGAGTTGTTAATCTCTAGGACTCCTTCTCCCACACTCAGATGTCTTAAAGCAATGTTCTCTTCAGGTTCATACAGCACAAGGGGATCAGAAATGTCAAAGTTTTGTGGCACCCTGCACCATATTTGAACTGCTTTACCAGCTGGAACACTCACATTGTTTTTGCCGATTCTCACTGTGGCTGGATCACAGTCTGGTCTTTGTGGCTCCTGAATGAAGTTAACCATAGCCACTACCTGTTCTTCATCCATTTCAAATGCTCTGCGTAGGAGACTGTACATTAAAGCACTGGCTTCTTCATCTGACTCTTGTAGTTGGAGGATGGTTCCAAGAACATTAGCTCCCACTAGAGGTTGAGGGAGTGACAGCTTACTGACTAGGAATGGGACTTGTACAGTGAGGTTGGGGTCTTCGTGACCAGCTAGAGTCACTGTGAGCTCGACCCACCCGTCGTAAGGTACTGCTTGGCCATTAACTGCGTACACCTCTAGCTCGTCATTTAGCAGCTCTTGGAGTGACCTCACTTGATGATTTGGGATGTATCTTTTGACCCACTGTCTGTCAACCATACTCACTTGTGAGCCTGAGTCAAATAATACGGTCACAGGATAACTAACTCTTCTTACCGACTAGGGGTACCCTGCGGCCTGTCAATGTAGAACTTCGGCAATAGGAGACGCTTTGTTTTCTTTTGTCTCTCTTTAACTGTTCTCTTGTCAGCTTACTGTGATGTCTAGCGTGCTGCGCTGAGGGTTCTGCAGGAGTGGACTTTACTGAGTGGGACTGTGGCTGTGTGCCGGCCTCTGGCTGTCCCTGGACAGAGACCGATTCCAGTTTCCCTGAACCTTGGTCCGCTTTAGGCATCCCACGACCCTGTGTCCTGACTCACTACACACAAAGCAATGACTGCAATCCTGCATGTTCTGTTCAGTGCACTTTGGACAGAGAAAGATTTTCTTTGGAGGAGGTGTAGGGTGGTTTGCGGGAGGTTGGAAAAGTCGGGTTGGTGGTGGTTGCGGGGGAGAGTAGTAGGGTTGTGCTTCTTTCTGTTTCATTAGACTGGCCACCATGTTAGTTAAAGTCTGTACTTGGGCAGCAAGTTGACTTATTGTTTGTGAAGTTTGTTGCTCTTTAGCTACCTTGTCATTAGTTTCGACCACAGCACTTCGAGCGTGTGTCTTCTGGTGGGCTACTTGGCTTAATCTTCGCTGGTGTTCATTTTCATCGCTAATTATCTTTGTGACCTCACTAAGAAGCTCTTCATCAGTGACATTGTTGTTTGAGGTGAGAGGTCTTAGTCTCTGTCGCAGGTCTGTATATTTGACTCCAAGGCCTTGATATATTGTGTGAAGGAACACTTCCTGGACAGTTCTTGGGTTATAGGAAATGTCTGTGTTGGCCTGTTTTGACTGAAAGATCAGCTTTTGTTTGAGTCCAATCATCCGATACAAAAACTGCTGAGGGGATTCTTGTTCAGCTTGCCTAGCACACATCAGCTCCTGGAACATCTCAGTTGTTACTTTTTCTCCAAGATGAGATCTTAGGAAACCCTGAAGTTCCTGGAGAGACAGATCATCTTAGAGCATGAGCATATCCCTGAAGGTGCCGGGTTTGACGATTCTTAGGACACCTCTGACAATTTCAGCTTCTGCAAATCCCTCTTTGACTCCTTCATTGATCTGTTTTGTGAGGCTGTTGTAACTTATTTCAGCGCTGTTGTCTCCAATCTGTCCTCCAAACACTTTGAATTCTCTGCGAGGCAAGTAGGAGAGGTCTTTGAGGGTGACGGGTCTCTCTGGACTGACTTGTGATCTTAGATGTAGTTGTGAGTTACTGGACTGGCTGGGTGTTACTGGGTGGGTAATGGTTTCACATAGTCTCAATATCTCACCCAGTGTCTCATAAGCTTTCCTCAACCCCTCTATTGACTGTGTTTGAGTGTTTGCATTTACATCTGGTTGGATAACTGGTTGACGATCAGGTGTTGCTGGTTCTGGTTCTAACCATGTTAGACGGATGTGGGCTGGGCATATTGTTTAGTGCTTCACTTCTGTCAGCAGGCTGCGCAACCAGGCCACTTGTCTGGATAATTTGGTTTATAAGATCATCCAGCATTAACAGCTGACTCATGCCCTCATCTTCTAGTTGCAGCAGTGCAGTTGATTGTAGATAGGAGGTGATATAGTCCATGTAGCTGTACTTATCATCCTGATCAAACTGTACTGTGTCCTCATTTTCTTGTTCTATGCTCTTGGCCAACTCGAAGAGCTCTGGGCTGGAGAGTGTGAACAAGCGCCACCCTGATACTCCAGATCAATTCCTTCCTTGGTGATGACATTGTGTCGTTGTGTATTTTTGTTGGTGTAGTAGCTCTGTAGTGACTTGTTTATGCTGCTCTTCCCTCACAGCAGTGCGGTTCCACGTTGAAGCAAAGATCCCTTTTACCTCGATCTTCCGTCTGGTCACTGTTGTGTCGTGGTTCTTGTATCTCTGGATCTGCCCTCGACATTTGAAGAGGAGAGATCCCGGACGAGCCCCCACAGTTTGTTACGGGTCCCGGGTGCGGCGACCACGTTAACAAAAAGAATAATTGATCTGTAATACAGACGAAAGATAAGAGGAACGAAACACACGTGCACTTGTGTCTTTTCCCAGATTATTTCTATAAACAAAATATAATTTACATTCAGTGCATTTCAATGTTCTTTAAACAAAAATCAAAATAAAGTCAATGCTCCTCAATGTGCATCTTTCACTTTTTTCAAAACTGTTACATTAAATAATATACATTTTGCCTTAGTGCAAAAATCAGGAATAAACTAAAAGTGCTTCAAGCTTACTAATGTGGACAATGCAGCTTTAAATGTACATTAAGGTGCTTACAATATGTGACTCGCCACGGCAATTGTCGGACCATGTCGGCCTCGGTGAAACTGAGAAAAACAGCATTTTACTTTTTTTTCCCCAAATTTGTGATTTTCATTTTTTTGCAGAATGTGCTAGTTGAAGTTATGAATAAGCCCCTGTGTGCGTCAGATAACACTATTGGTTGTCTTAAACATATACATTAAGCTGTTAAAAATGTGGAGTTTTCGGGTCTTTTTCCTGCTCTCCTGGGGGGCGTCATCTTTTTCTAGCCAACGTGTTGTTTACATTTTCCACCAATCAGCTGTGATCCGCATGGCCAGCTGCGTGCTCTCTGTGTTTTCCTCTCATTACTCCAGACCGTCTGCAGAGCACAGTCTTCAGAGCTTACATTTCCTGGACTACATTGCAACGGAACTGTTTACTCAGGTACACTTTTACTTTACTACTAAATTATTGCTTTAACGCTGTGTTTTAAGGCGGTCTCGTGATCACTTTAGAATCTTACTTGTCTGCTCCGGTGGAGCTAATGCTAAGCTATGTTATCGAGTTATTTTTCGGCATTTTGTCTGTACAAATTATATACTTATGTAGTATTTCTTGACCCGTGGGTCGTGCTTTGTGTCTATTTTATGGTGCTAAACCGGCTGTTAGCCCCACAGCCCGGAGATAAACGCAGCTATTCGGAGCTAAGTTGTAAGCTAAACTTTGCTATGTTATCGGGGTTATTTTTCGGCGTGGGTTGGCCCGTGGGTTGTGTGGGTCGTGCTTTGTGTGTGTTTTATGGTGCTAAACCGGCTGTTAGCGCCACAGCCTGGAGCTAAACGCAGCTATTCGGAGCTAAGTTGTAAGCTAAACTTTGCTATGTTATCGGGTTATTTTTCGGCGAGGGAAGAGAAAAAAACTACAACTCCCGATACCACTTCTGGTCACGTGGCTTATGTACGTTGCACGTCACGCACGCACTGCGTCACTCGAACCAATCACGCGCTTGCCTGGCCATTATCAGCTTCCTGTGTGTCTCTCTGTGCACGGTGTTGGGAGAGACAACAGGACGGCTGAACCAGGTAAGCTTTGCGACTAAAACACCCGCTTTTAATCACTTTAATGTGCACCGGTTTTAAACTCGAGTGTATGTTTATGTTTTGGTGTGCTGTTCTGCAAGTGTTTTGCTTTTACGAGCCGTGTTATCTCAAGTGAGCTAGCTAGCATCGCTAGCCGAGGGCAGATGTCCCAATATCTCCGCGTTTTGCATCTTAAATACACCGTTAACGTCACAATGTGAACTGTTATCTGTGAAGCGTGTTATTCCCATATTACTGTTAACCCTAATCCTTTTATCCCCCTTTTCAGAATTGGCAAAGACACCCTGACTGACATGACCTGTCTCTACGTGAAGTCTGCTAAGGAGCGTGGTAAGTGTAAAACATTATTTTGGTGATTTTCGTGTTTTAATGATTAGAGTATAATTAACCATAAGCAACATCTGTTTTTCAGGTAAGCATGCAGTTTGTACATCAAGCTTCAGATCACTGTGGAAACAGCTTCTCCCACACATCAGAAGCTGCAGGCCACGCACAGATCATCAGATTATCAAGCGAGCATACATGAAGACCAGGGTTGACATTTTGGAAGACATCGCGGAGGTTAGTTTATATTATTTGACTACTGTAATGTGTAAACATTAGCCTGGCAAAACTTCAGTGCTGCTCTCTGCTTAAGATATGTTTCTTCTGTTCTCATTTTTTTACAGTGTCGCCCTTGTCATCAGGTAGTGGAAAACAGCTCTCCTGAGTCTCACCTCAATATCCCACAGCTTGTTGGAACGGCGGATGGCAAAGTGTTTGTCAAGAACTTGGACTGGCAGAAGCATCTGAGTCCCTTCTTCAGACGGCTTCCAAAGATCAAGAGTTATCAGCACTTCAGGTATTTATATTGAAACTCTCACATTGTGTTAAAAAAAAAAAAAAATAGTTAATGAGTGTTTTATGTGAAATAGTTAGCCATTTCTTAAATGTCCTGTTATTTGTTTACAGCTTTGATGCCAAGAGCCGAGAGTCACAGCACAGAAGAGTGCACAGAAGAGGATGAGGATGTGATCTCTGATGTAATTGGACTCTGGCGTACATATCATATCTATTATCTCATATATTCAAAGCCATGGACCCGTTGCAGTTCGTATACCTGGCCCTGGCATCTGTTTATAAGAGTTCTTCTATTAAGAGTGTTTTTTAAACTTCCTATAAGTTACTGTCCTTTCCCCCTGTATCTACTGCGTTGTAACATTAAAGGCTGTCTTATCTTATCTTTTGTTGTTTGTGTTGCACTGAATCACCTGTGAATTATGTTTATCGACAAATGCAATGAACCCTATTCTCATTCTGATTCTTTGATTCTATTCAGGGCCTTTTGTAATCCAAGTATTTCCATTTTAATATAGTAACTTCTAATTCTGATTCAAGTCCAGTTACCATCAATAACAACACTCCTCTTGAGTCTTCAGTGACAGCTGTAGGGGGAGGTGGTGTCAGTGTGACAGGGGGGAGGGCTTATCTCAATGAGATGCAAATGAGCCCCCCTGTGACTCTGGGCTCACTCCGGTGAGAAACTTTGGAAGACGTTTTCTCAGTGAATGGGTTTGAGAGTTGTATACATTCAAATGACAACAACTTACTCAAATATTATCAGATCTACGAGTGAGACATCATTGGAAAGCTTTGAATTCACACTTTCAGAATGTGAATAACTCAAAATGTCTCCGGGTAGACATGTAACTGGATTGGCCACGGTCAGTCACATATAATCAATCACACTTAACATTTCTTATTACATTTTCTATTCTACATAAACAACACATATTGGGTCCTTTAAACTCTACTAAAGTCATGTCAGGAGGATGACCAAATTGACTGGTATAATATACAGCGTTCATAAATCAAAAGTACAGGCTAGTGTGTAAACAACACTATCAACGGAGCTGACGACGAACTCCCGCTTATTTCATCCATACTAGGGGCACTCTTGACCGCTTGTTTCATCCATACTAGGGGCACTCTTGACCGCTTGTTTCATCCATACTAGGGGCACTCTTGACCGCTTGTTTCATCCATACTAGGGGCAGTCTTGACCGCTTGTTTCATCCATACTAGGGGCACTCTTGACCGCTTGTTTCATCCATACTAGGGGCACTCTTGACCGCTTGTTTCATCCATATTAGAGGCACTCTTGACCGCTTGTTTCAGTAATACACCTGCACTGTAAACTGTCCTTGAGAGCTCTCGCAGTGCAGCATCTTTACCACTTTCTGGCACCATTTCTCCATCACTACATGACATCTCAGAAACTGACATATCAGTTTCAGTTGAAAAATCCTGGTGGAGAAGTCCTGTAGTCTCCGTGGAAACCATTTCACTCAGGTTTCTTCTTGGTGGTTTGTGGAAATTCAGCTGTGGGAAGTCTCGCTGTAATCTCTTCTTCAGAAGATCGGATCTGTAAAAATTAGAGAAGGAATAGAAATTCAGTATTGATAGATTACTATTTTATTTGTGTTTTAGAATTATTTTATTTGTGTTTTAGTATCCTATGTTTGCTGTTTATTTTGTGTTGTGTTTTAACAGGGTAACCACTTTTCTCACTGGGTTTTCCCTGTATAAATAAATAAAATGAATGGAAATATGTAGACTCCTGTAGCTAACAGGATTGGTTTGATCTTGAATGAAATTTCATGAATAAACATAGATGTGATGTTTATCTGATCTTCTATTGTTTTCTTTCATAAACAATAAGAATAATTTAATTACCGGTAACTTCCATGACCTGGGTGTTTTTTGATGAATTTCTGGAACAGGGACAAGAGCATCTTCATTCTGAGGATTTCCTGATTTTCAATCAGTTGTGCCCGGATGACAGTGTCACAGAATGCTGTATATGCATCGCCGTACTCCCAGACTTTAGGTCACCTGTATAAAGCAAGGAAATGCAGTGATTGGTCAGAAATATACTAGCTCACTACAAACAGAAATTTGCTTTGATTCAAACGTCTTTAAAATTATCGTGTAGTCATTACAATAATTGTCAATGAAATGATGAATTTATCTAAATATATGGAAATATATATATATATATATTTTATTTGATTACCAAAATGTTACCTTTCATCACTTGTCTTCTTTGTCAGAAAGCTATTCTTTGTAACACCTCTTGTGATAGAGGTGCCTTCAATGGCAACACAATCTTTACCTCTGGTACACATCAGGATGGATTCATCTGCTCTTGATTCAGCTGCTTTGACCAAACTTCCTAGTAAAGGAGAAGTAAAAGAATTTCAATCAAGGGTGAGCACAATCAGTAAACAATCGCAAAAGTTCTCATCATACAGTCTTACATACATTACACCTACATGTAATAAACTAGGCACATATTCCTATAGTGATCTGTTCTTTTCTTCTGTATCTACATCTGGATCTACCCGCGTTGCATCAATGAAATTTCCCAATGTGGGACAATAAAGGAATATCTTATCTTATCTTATCTTTGTATATTTTGGCCAACTTATTTCACTGTGATTAGTCCTATTTACCACGAGCAAGAGAAAACACACATGCAAGAATCAATATATAATCTACTCACCAGCAGTTAAAGTTTCAGCTTCGACCAATTTATCTTTCTTTGTCTTGAGAGCCTCTTTGATACAGCGATCAACCTTCTTGCAAATGATGCAAACTGCAGGAAGTACGCTTGACTTTTTAGATGATTTTGTCTTTACATCTGTGGTAGATCTCAGTCGTTTGGGAGAAGGTGGCAGAGTTGATGTGGTAGATTCACCTTCTCACCCTCGCCATGCTGCCCACAGACCGACTGTATTGCCGCAAGCTTTTCAGCACTAGTAATTTGTTTCTTGTCAATGAAACGTCTATAGCATGTAGGGTGAAACGTCTATAGCATGTAGGGTGAAACGTCTATAGCATGTAGGGTGAAACGTCTATAGCATGTAGGGTGAAACGTCTATAGCATGTAGGGTGAAAGCCTGGCTTGTTACTCTCCAGAAAATAAGAAAGATTTCCGTCCGAAGAAGCCACAGAAGACGTAGGATAGTTTTGTTTGGCGAAGTCGTCATCGTGTACACAAACAGCTGCCGCTAACGCGCGGTCTATTCCATCGATTTCTATTCACGTCCGAGCACAAGTCATCAGCTTCCTCCAGCGGACAACAGTCTGTGGCTGTGTTTGCTCTTTTTCTACCGATGAAATGTGTGTGATGCACGTGTAATCCATATTTTCATAGCATTTTCTATCGGCTCGAGTGACAACATGCCGCTCCACGGGAGCAGCCATGTTTGATGTTGTTGTAGTAATCCCTCCCCTGATTGGCTGATTCAGAGGCGGAATGATTCAGGCGTAGGCATATTGCGCTATCAGGCTGAGAATATAGTTCCGCATTTAAGTTATCGCCGTAAAAAAACTGGCGCGATGCGAGTGGAGAACTTTTGGTCATGAGCTAATGGTACAATGATAATTTTATATTTGAAGTCATTTTTTAGTCTTGTGACAGGTGTAGCGAACTTGAACGATACAGGCTACAGCCTATGGCCTACACAGTATTACGTTCTAACTGCTACAGCAGTGATACAAAGCATAAAGCTACAATATATGGCGATTTCGACCACTTACTGACCTGTAATACAGACGAAAGATAAGAGGAACGAAACACACGTGCACTTGTGTCTTTTCCCAGATTATTTCTGGAGGCAACAGGAAGTTGGTCCGTCATAGTTAACCGGAGGGAGCGCGACCACAGTGCCAAAGGTTCCGCTTGTCTCATTCTCCTCTTTCTCACCAATGCAAACACAGGACTACATATCCCAAATGTAAAATATCAATATTCCTAATTATTCAAATGTATTTGCACAAAATAAAGTGTCAATAAACAATTGTCTCAAAAACAACATACGATGTGTTCACACATATTTGGGTGTACCACATCAGCATAAATAAACAAAAGTGATTTTTTTTTTTTTCAGAAAGTGGTGCCATTATTCAATTGCAAAGGCGTGATTGTTGTCATTTGAAAGGACTTTAAACCATAAGCGTTAGTTATTCCAATCAGTCAAGTCTCAACTAACTCCACATTGTGTCAAACGTTCCTCTTTGATATTGCTTATGTTCAGGCCAGTTAGGAACAGAAATAAAATGTCTTCAATCGTATCTATCGACATGGGGACACGTGGGTGATGCTACGTGGCATAGTTAATTCAAAGGTCAGATCTGTGGAGAGCCAAGCCAACCTACTGCAATAATACATGTTTTAATTGTATTTTTGAGCAAGAAAAACACTTTCTTGGAAACATTTTTGCCATGCATCTTAACTCTCTGCTATAGGATTTATTTTCCTGTTTCTGAGCTGATGGAGATAAGTGAAGACAACAAGCTCCACTCCACTGTCATCTTCCACCCACAGTCTCCGGCTCAGTGCTAATGATGCCGCCTTGACAACTGTATAAACCCGAGCATCGTTATTCATGTGTGCTGCGACTTCTCTGTGCATGAGACATAAAAAACATGCTGCTTCTGAAACATAGGGCTAAAGAGCTGGCCAGGTGTTACCAGAGGAAATCACAGCTTCGTCAAATGAGAATTTCTTGCCAACATAGAGTGTAGAAGACAACATTTACAATGTGGCCAGTAGTGGGAGGTTTTATTAATTTTTATTAGATGTTGTAGTTTAAAAATGTTTTGGTTGTGAACTGTTTTGATGCAGGGGTGTTTCTCTTTAGAGAGGCTGAGGCAGTAAATTGGGTGTACATAACTGTTTTGTTAGCTTTTACACCCAACATTGCACAAAATGTAAACAAAAAAGAGAAAATATACATTAATATCTATGAATCTCATTATTTAAAATGATTTAATCTATAAAAAATATGTAATTCAACAGACAAAAAGACTTTAGCTGGCCTTGGAGACAACCCTGTACAACCCCAGTGAAAAAGTCTGGACAAGCCTTTGTTTTGATGTGTGACAATATGATGGATAGTGAAAGTTTGCACGGTTAGTAATATTTAGCCATTTCTTTTTTTAAATTTGAGCTATTTAACTTTTCCTTAGAAACCTGCTGTTCTCCATTAAGATGTTATGAATTTGCTTAGAATCTTTTGCAGTAATAGTATAACTTTTCACACCTCTGAATATTTTCAATAAAGAGTATGAAAGAGACACTTAAATGCTAATATATGGACTACAAGCTGAAGGTGAAAACCAAAGAACTTTTTGCTGCCTCTAATAAGAGAATACAGCTTAACATATTAAGCTTTTGTGCCTAATTAACACAAAAGTTGCTCTCAATTTCCAAGCACTAATTACAAAACGATTGACATTACTACATGTTGTGTTCAGTATTTGTTGAAAGCTTTTACGAAAATCAAAGGTACATGCCATGTTTATTGTGTAACCATAACATCTTACCTGACTTCTTTCATCGCCATAAAAAACACACAAAGCCGATCCGCACATGCACAGATGGAGCACAAACAGCGAAATGTCAAAGGACCAATGAGCTACTTATTAGAGAATATGCTCCGGAGAGAGAAAGCCCGCATTAATTAATTGTGTGCCTGCCAGTAACAAGGAAAGCTGAGGGAACGTGGACATCTGAGTCTCCTTGGAGATGCCTTGAATGCAATGAGCTGTGTGTCTATGTATTCTTGAGAAACTTTGATCCTCCGTAACTTTTAGGATGTTAGTTGAAGAAATATATGTACTAGACAATGGGGAGGCCAGAAACATTGAGCGGTTTAAGTTGTACAGGCCCAGTGGAGGAGACTAGAGCCAGGTGAACTTTCTATTTTGTTTTGTTCTATCATGATTAAGTAAAGAGTCTGTTGTATAAATACCTCTGTGAGATGCTGTGTACCTCAGACCTACTGCCTCGGTTGATGTAAACTTGCCAGTTGCGATTCTAAAATAAAATCTAAGACTAATTTCTACTTGTAGCATGTTCTGTTAGCATTAAAGACGACACAGGGCTGGAGCAGGGCTGAAGTTTAGGTTCTCAACAGGGAAGGATGGAGTAAGAAATGTCCAAAATAGGGACTGCTCATGTTATATGCTTATTATATGTTTATTGAATTAAGAGAGTTCCAATTGAGATGGTCTGGCAAAGCTCAAAGTAGAGAATATATCTGAAAAAATGCCCAGAGGAACAGCAAAGAGGATATGGATGAAGTAACCTTGAAAATGGTGTTCAAGCCTGAAGGGAGGTAAAAAAATCTAGAATTGTCCGTCCTAGTTTTAGATGAGTGGCCTATATAACTAAATGGGCAATTCACTGTTTTCCAAGTACATTTTTAAAAGAGAAAAATGGCATTTGTTGATCCTTTTTTGTCAGGGATTTGGTTCACAAATCTGCCATAATAATCTCTTTATGAGAAGTTGACAACGGACAAGAACTGGGCCACAAATACCACCACTTTCTATTACAAAACTGAAACATGTATTTCATCTTAGTTCTTTTGTGGGGACAGAGAGGACATTTTTCTGTTGTTTCATATGGATGCCCAGTAAATACAGAGATATTGCCATGAACCTGGTCAAAACAGCTTCAAGTTGAAAGCAAATCCTCCACCTCAGTTTTGAACTATATGGGCCGTTTTGAATGCTGTGCTGTCACCTGAACTATTTATTAACTTATTGCACAATGAAAAAGTTGTTAGTTTACAGTAGGTCAACAAAACTTGTCTTGTGTAGAAATGACCTGGCTGCATTGGTACAAGAACAGTCTCCACACTGTAGACTCAGGCCAGTCAGCAGCAAACAGTGTCCGGATAATACAGGCCTAATAAGGGCTACAGAGACTTGTTAGTGACACACACTGTTTCAGCTGGGACTTAAGCTTAAGCTGCACCACCAATGCAGTCAGGCCATTTCCACACAATACGAGCTTTGTTAACCTATTCACCTTATTTCGCCCCCTGCCCACTGTTGGCTCTTTTTGCAACAGACCGGCTCTAGCGTTAACTTAACTGGAGAATGAGAGAAAAGTTTTGTTGCTAAAATATGCTATAAAGTAGACTGATTTGTGTAAAACGTTTTAGTCTGTGTAGAACTTCTTTTCTCTCAAGATTGGCAGCCCTATGTGATCTAATACAACCAGAAGGAGGATACCGTCGGATGGCAGCGCTCAAGACACACTTCCAGAACAAGGAGAATAGTTACAGCTTTTGACACTCAGGTCAATATGTCGAGTTCGTGTGACATCCCATTCTAATTGCCCGTAATGAAATAATGTGATTACTAATGTTTCCACAAAACATTCATGAACCCTCTGTCTTGAGTATTTCTGGCTCCACAGTTTCAATCTGCAAATGGAAGTTCATCAGTCCTGGACCATCTTCAGCCTGTCTGTTAGTGTTTTTTTTTGTTTTTTTTTGTAGTTTTTAACAAGAAGGAGGCTGTAAGAACAGGATAATCTGGGAGAATTATCCATTTGCTTGAATCCAGTTAACATTGGGTAATCTGCTTCTCTATTATTGACCACTGGATGTTTGATTTTCTAACTTTAAGCTGGTAAAATCAACATTTTTTTTTTAATAAATTCAATTTGAACTAAACAGTGTTCGTTCAGTTGACAATCATTAGTCTTTACCAATACTCATTAGTTCACTTAATTGTAATGCACCTTTGAATTGTTTGCAGTGTTTGCCCCAATGGATGACATACAGTTTCAAGAGTCCAGTTCCATTTACAAACTGTTGTCTGAAATATATCGAGGCACATATTGTAAATCTCATAAAACTGTTTTGGAGAAATGTATCTCAATTCTTAAAAATACAACAAAATGTGTTAATTATGAAACTCAATGGTGTGTCGAAGAATATGCACTAACTCTAAAATGATTTGATTAATGGATGAATAAAATGTGACAATACAAATGTAAGGTTTTAAATTTGCAGGTAAATGTTGAAAATCCTCTAAATAAGTATTAGAGCAAGGATATTCGTTTATGCCTCATTATGCTGTATATCCCCAGGCAGCAGAAAATATTTTGGCTCATTAATCAAAGTCAATACATCCTTGAAAGTAAACTGGAGGTCAGTGTACAGGAGCACACTGCAACAAATTAGCCTTAAAATCTTTAACGAGATGGAAGCTTCTCAGCAACAAAAAATGTAATATCTGAATATGATTATAAAATACACAATGCAAGGTTTTCTGCAAAGTTACAACATTTGGAGTTTAAAGCATTTCTGAGTTGATGTTTAAGTTTGAATTTTGATTCTACACTAGGCTAATGATGAATCAACCAAAAATATATACATTATTTCACATTTGGTTGTTGTGCTGTTTGCATCAGGTACCACTGGCAGCACAAACAGTCATTTTCAGTGACTTTACATCCCTTAAAAAGTGGAAAAAAGCCATTTTATAAGTGCAATGTAATTGTATATTTTGTGTGCTCAAAATTCTAGTTTTCTTCTTTCCTTTGAACACTGCACTGCCATTGTTTGCTTAATGTGATGACGGTAAATCTATTCAGTTCCAAAGAATGCACACACATCTGCGCTGTTGCCAGGTTTAGTCCTTATGTAGACTTGGTTTGGTCTTATAGTCTTGATTTTGTCTTGGTCTAGCTCATATTTAGTTTTAGGCCCAAGGTGACTCTCTATGTCAGTGGAATGATTTGTTACGGTAACTCCACCAGTCACAAACTAAAAGGAAGGATGTTATTCTTTAGAAAAGCTACACACTGCATAACCACAATGCAGTAGGGAAACAAACTTTTGTGTCGAACAAAAATGCACCTGAAACTTCCTAAAACAAATCACGTTGCCCTTTCTAGTCTGGCACATTAGAGAAGCTTCTCTGAGTTAAGACTTTCCTTGTTAAATTGGTATTTGTGTTGTGCGATGCTGCAAGAGGGAAAGCACGAAGGAACAAGTAATGGAGAAGACGAAGTGCCGATTTGATAAATTACTTTTTTTTCGTTAGTACTGGTGATGCTCTGGTAAGCAACGCTGGCCTCCTGGAGAGACGGCATATGTTAATAAAGAGCTCCACAGGACGTCCACTGCTTCTAATCTGCTGGTGTCGGAATGGATACTGTCTGTGCACTCGTGCCACACAGTTCTTCAAAGCCTAAAAGAGTGAAAATGTTTCACCTATAAAGCAGTATGGTAGTTATAGTCAAACAAAATATACAATATGATTGTAAAAGTAGTTGCATAGCTTTTTTTTTGCACCTACCGGTAATATACTTACTTGCTCTGCATGGTAGCTTCTCCAGCACCTTAAATTAATAAGAACACTATTTGCTCAATGAGACATTTTGAATCAATAGTTCACTTGCACACCCTTTTCTTTGTTTAAGGGTTTTTTGGTCCGTTGGCTTTATCGAGAGGAAAGAGTGAAATGGGGATGAGAGAGGGAAAAACATGCAGGAAAATGTCTGAGCTGGATTCAAACTCACCGCCCTGTGACCGGCTGCACGTGGAGCCTGGCATGCGTGCTATCCACTAGGCCACAGAGCGGAACACATGCACATCTTTCAATTTAATATCATTTAGTATTTACTATGACATTAGCATGGAGTGTTAGAATGGAGAGTGGTCCTCGCTCTCGTCCTCCTCCACCTCCAGGAGCCAGCCGTAGCAGGAAGGTCGTGGCGTAAGGGTCTTTGCCCGAGTCTGCGCCTACGTTCAGCTTCACGTCCGGAGCGTTGATGGTCCCGCTGAGCTCTGAGGAGACGCAGAGGGTTAGAGCTGGGCCGGGACAGGGACCGAGACAGGGACCGAGACAGGGACAGGGGCCGAGATCGAGACCGGTGACAAGGACCGCGACAGGGACTGTAACGGGACAGGGACCGAGACTGGGACAGGGACCGAGACAAATTTAGACTTTGTGCATTTGAACAACTAATTGAAAGGTCTGAATATTCATCAATGTGAAACATACTTTAAAAAACGGTTCAAATCAGGATCAGAACATGAAAAATCTGTTTTTATTTGTACTTACTTAGTTCATTTTGCAGACAGACAAACACAAGAGCTGGGCAACAAAATAGAGCAAAAGAAAGTAGCAATAATACAAGTAATAATAATGGCACCATAAAGTTAAACAGAAATAAATCCCATTTAGGCAAAAGATGTTTTACTCAAATAAAACCCAAACTGCTGCTGTCATTCTTGTTTTATTCTGTGTAATTTTAGGATTTTGTGTCAAATGTAAAGTGCAATGAATTATAATTTTCTGGAAAATAAACTGAGCATCTATTGAACTAAATATTTGATGTTTTCCAAGCTTTTTATTATAGATTTGTGATTCAAACTGATATATACCGCGGTGAAGTTTGACCAACGTCCAACGTGAAACTTTCCCCTCTGCAACTAGAGCTGAGTGTGCCCCGCCTGCAGTAGCTCGACGCGGGGAGCTGCGCACCAAAGAACCCCGCTTTTGGGCGAGTTCAGGAGCGCCGGCGCCGGCGAGTCCAGGGGCTTCATTGGCGAGCGCAGCAGCCGCCGAGGAGAGTCCAGATGCTGGCGCCGGGGAGAGTCCAGGCGCTGGCGCTTTGGCGGCGTGCACAATGGGTGGACCTCTTCACGCAGAGTTTTCTCGGGATGGACCTCGGCGCTCTTCATCTTGAGCGCTCGTTGCTTCCACTTGGCGACGTCGGCGTGCAGACTGGACACGAGGCTGAAGACAAACACCACGAGCTTTAATTTCACTCGGGACAAAGTCAAACTGAAACATTAAAGTCCACGTGAAGGTTCTGGCGTCTCATTCTGACGTCGCTGTGGGAATCGATTCGACTGCTGTGTTTTACTGCAGTCGAGTCGCAGTTTGTGGAGGAAACTGACAGAATCCCTCTGTGATGTCATCAAAAACAGACATTGTTCTGAGGATCAGTTCTCACCTCTCCAGCTCCGTGATCCTCAGCTTAAGTTGTTTGATCTCCTCGTCCCGTTTGCTCTTGTGAAACTGAGACACAATAAAACGTGAAAAGAGACAAAACTAATTTAGATTTACAAGAACTTTGATCAAGTTTATCATCGTGTGTCTCCGCCTGCAGAGACGAGCTGGACATCGACCTGAAGGACATCTACTATAAGCTTCGTTGTGTGCTGATGCCGTCTCTGGGCTACAATCGACAGGTCGTTCGGGACAATCCAGACTTCTCGGGTCCTCTGGCCGTCCTGCTGTTCTCCATGATCTCCATCTACGGACAGTTCAGGGTCGGTAACTGCTGTAACTGCTGCTGCTGCTGCTGCTGCTGCTGCTGCTGCTGCTGCTGCTGCTGTTGCTGCTGCTGCTTCCAGTACTAAGAGCGCCCCCTGTTGTGCTTTGACTTCCTGTTTCAGGTCGTGTCGTGGATCATCACCATCTGGATCTTTGGCTCTTTAATCATTTTCCTTCTGGCTCGAGTTCTTGGAGGAGAGGTGAGTTCAGAGGTCAGAGGTCGGATCGAACCCTAAACGTGTCAGATTTTACATTTCATGTTTGTGTGGCAGGTTTCTTTCGGGCAGGTTCTGGGCGTGATCGGTTACTCTCTGGTTCCTCTCATCGTCATCGCTCCGTTACCGCTCTTCATCGGACGAATCGAGCTGCTATCCATCGTCATCAAAGTGAGTCTGCCCCCCGGCCCCGTGGCCCCTGAGGGCCCCTGGGGGCCCGTGCCCGACCTTGGTTCTAATGTGGTTCTGTTTGCAGTTGCTGGGCGTGTTCTGGGCGGCGTACAGCGCGGCGTCTCTTCTCGTTGGTGATGAGTTCAAGACGAAGAAGCCGCTCCTGATTTTTCCCATCTTCCTCCTTTACATCTACTTCCTGTCTCTGTACACCGGAGTCTGACCGGCCAATCAGAGCGCAGGACTGAAGGACTCGTGCCTGGCTCTGACCAATCGCAGCGCAGGAACTGGACCCAACGCAGGGGTCAGAGGTCCAGGACTAAACCAAAGTAAACCACATTTTAACCAGTTAAAACCCCGACCCAGACCAGACCAGACCAAACCAAGTTCAAACCAAAGTTACCTCTGTAACTATGGTTCTATGAAGCTGGCGGGTCAGTAGGGATGAAATAAACCAGGACTAAATCAGATCAAAACCAGGTCTACATTAGGTCTAAACCTGGACCAAACCTGGACCAAACCTGGACCAAACCTGGACCTCTGCGTTAAAGTTCTCTTGGACAGAAAAGACATTTCCCTTTTCCATCAGATGCCCCGTCTCGGAGGCGTTCTACAAATGTGTAAATAAAGTGGCTTCACTTTGATCATTCTGGGACTTTTGTGAAGATCAATAATGTACTCCTGTTATCATGGTTACCAGTCTGTATATTTATGGATTTCATTAAAAAATGTAAATGCTGTGATACTGGTTAAAAATACTTTATTTCTCTGAAAACACAGGGTTAAAAATTCAACTCAAATGATTATTACTTGTTGCACATCTTTTGCTGATTGGGTGACAAAGGCCACTGCGGCCAATCAGGTTATTTATTTATTTATTTTTATTTATTTAAGGACATAGCATTTACACACCTGTACATAGGGCCAATTTAGAGTTGCCAATTCACGTCACAAACACACACGTCACAAACAAACAAACAAACAAACAAACAAACAAACGCGTCACAAACACACACTTGAGAGTGAGAGTGTGCGGGAGCCTCTGGGGGCGTGAGAGTGCGGGCACCTCACAGCAGCGGCTTGTGCTCCTCTGGTGACAAAGTTGGTGGCCAATATATCAAAGAATGCATAGTGTTGTGGTTGTTGTTCATGGAGATATGCAAGGTTGGATTATTAAATATATAGTATAGACTAGACTGGACTAACTATACTCGAATAGATTAAACTTTAAACTATTCAAAATAAACTCAAGAGAAGACCCTTTTTTGTGGTGATTTTGGGGTCTATTGGCATTTTGTGGTGAACTTGAACCTGAACCTGAAGACATTTATAGACACATTTTGGCACATTTCTGAAGCAACAATCTGAATGTTGTTCTCAAGAAGTTAAAGAAAACGTAACATGTTAACATCCCCCAACCGTGATCTTCAAGTCAACATTCATGTTAGATTCATGAGTCCATGCTAAACAATCACAGTGAATAACAAATCCAACAGGGGCGACATGAGGATGGAGCCACCCCCATCCTCATGTCGTAGACGTCTTCTGTCATTAGTCAAAATGTCTCAATTTAATAAACAGTTCCCAGATAACTATTTGAAACCTTTTGTATCACGGTCCACTCCTGGACAAATGCGGGATTACAACGCTATACATTGTGAAATGATTAAACTTCTAAGGGCACTAGAGAATTGTCTGTGGAACAGCCTCTATTCTCAAGTGACTCTGTGCCCGTCCTGTTTATGCATGCAATGTGTTTGACAGAGCAACAAGTAATCTACATATGAATTTTGCTCATTTGAATGCAGGCGTACAGGCGATGGAAGCGATAATTACCTGTTGTGCACGGAGTAGGGCACGGGCTCCCACTGGGCTTGTCTTTGTCAGCGTGGGTCAGTGCATTTCTCCCCTGTGGCTGTGGAGCTGAGGAGGATTCACACAGGACCAGTGAGACGTGACCGAGCGGCAGGGAACTGGTGCGACATGACAGACAGGGTAAAACATCATGTGAACAATGATACATCAGCACATAGATTAAGGCCTGACTGTATCAAACTATGGACTCTGAGGTCATAAAATACTGAAATGTATTGGAACAGGTTCATAAAAGAATAAAAGCAACATGTATTTGTGAGTGGATGAACTCAATATTTTGAACATAACAACAAAATAAAATATTTTTCCCTGTAGTAGAAAAAGCTTCAGTTGTAGTCATCTGGACTCAGTTTGAAAAAATAGACGTTTCGACTCTCATCCAAGAGTCATTGTCAATAAAAGAATTTAGATCGAGAACTCCGATATTAATACTGTTCTGTGGTAAGACCCACCCATTGGGAGGAGCCTTCCTGAAGTAGAAAGAGTTGTTTGTTTCAACAGAAACTCCCCCCTTGTATCTACCGAGCTAGCCTATTCAGAATCTTAATGGGCTATTAGAATCCTCTTTGTACTCAGGGCTCAACCACCCTGAGTACCTAATTAGCATCCGAATGTCCTTGTCCTGGTCCTCTACCTTTCCAGGGGTTCAGTAACCCATTATAAATAACAGGAAGATTAAACCTTAGCCCTCCATTTCTGTTTAAAGAAGGTCTTTCTTTTTTAACAAAAATAGCTTCCTTGACTCCTCTTTCAAACCATCTTTTCTCCCTGCTTAAAACCTTCACCTCACCGTCTTCAAACGAGTGATTAGAGGCTTCAAGATGGAGATGCACGGCACTCTGAGGTCCTGAACTTGTATTTCTTCTGTGCTGATAAAGCCTCTTGTGTAGAGGCTGTTTCGTCTCACCTATGTAACGTTCTTTACAGCTTTCTTCACTGCATTGGATCGAATAAACTACATTGCTCTGTTTTTGAGTCGGCAACTTGTCCTTAGGGTGAACCAGTTTTTGTCTTAAAGTGTTTTCTGGTTTAAAATAAACAGGGACTTCGTGTTGTCTAAAAATTCTCTGCAGTTTTTCCGACAGGCCAGACACATAAGGGATAGAAACACCCTTCCTTCTCTGTTCAGTTTCCCTTTTGTCCTGCTTAATCTTCCTGTTATTTATAATGGGTTACTGAACCCCTGGAAAGGTAGAGGACCAGGACCAGGACATTTAGATGCTAATCAGGTACTCAGGGTGGTTGAGCCAGGGTCTCACAAAGACAAAGAGGATTCTAATAGCCCATTAAGATTCTGAATAGGCTAGCTCGGTAGATACAAGGGGGGAGTTTCTGTTGAAACAAACAACTCTTTCTACTTCAGGAAGGCTCCGCCCAATGGGCGGGTCTTACCACAGAACAGTATTAATATCGGAGTTCTCGATCTAAATTCTTTTATTGACAATGACTCTTGGATGAGAGTCGAAACGTCTATTTTTTCAAACTGAGTCCAGATGACTACAACTGAAGCTTTTTTCTACTATGGAACACGCCTGGACGAATGAGGGATTACACCGACATTTTTCCCTGTGCACAGTGGTTAGACAATGGCATTGCTTATTAAAATAAGATCTTACAGCCCACATGCTAGTGTGACGCATCATTAGAAAGATTAGGCCTTGTTTCTGCAGATGTGCAGATGAACACTGTCAGGGCTTCAGAACTCACACTACAGAAGCACAAACATAAACAAAACATCCTTTTTTTCAGTCTCTCCTGATATTTGTTAAGGTCTTAAGCAAGACATTGTGTTATTATGCTATTCAATGTACTTGCTGTCTTTCCTGTTGACAACAACAGTGTGAAGTTTCAGATCTCTAGGAATAAGCATTTTGGTGTTGTTGACCTTTTTGTATCAAAAAGCATATTCGGTTATCCAAATTATGTGCCAACTGTGCCAAACAGTTTTACTACAATTACAACTATTACTGCAACTTCTCTATGATGATAAACAAATCAATGTTGATGTTTTGGAGACTACAAATATCTATTATAACTGCTAAAAACAATGTATGTGAAAATGTGTAAACCATGAATTTCCCTTTAGAGGTGAAAAAATAAAAAAAATAAAACATATTTTTGGGGGTATTATAATACATATATATTATATCTGGCTGTTTACTGCTTTTACTCATCTGAATAGTAAGCTCCCCGTCTGGCTTATTCCTAAAACCCACCCACTGTTCGAAAGCTTGGCTTATTGGCTAGAATAATATGACAATCAAAAAGTACTGTGTCACTTTTGTAGCATTCTAGCACCAGGCTAGCACAGGTAAAAGACCAACTGCCCAGGTCTTGAAAGAAAACGCTTGGTTTATGTAAAGAGCTGTGCTAGACAAACCCGTGAACAGAGAATCTCGTGGATGGTCTCATTCTGTAGCTGAGCGCAATTTTGTGTACACAAATGTAAAAAGTATGTATTATATTACAAAAATCGAAATAAATTGTGTATAAAAAGTATATTAGATCGCCTATGTTCATACGTAGATATTTTGTAGGAAGTCTCGTTTGGAACACATACTTTTTCCATTGCCATGTTCTTTTACGATGTGTTTCTAAATGAGTCAATCTTCTGAACGAGCCTTTGGGCACAGGTGATTCATTAGTGCGTCTCCCCTCATTCCACTCGGTTGAGTCTTTGCTCCGCGGTCGACCACAGCTGTATGTTTTCGACCGACAACCCTCGCACAGGTCTTAACAGGTGCTGCCTTAATTATGTGCGCCCTGTTTGGAGCGGGCCACAGAAGCTGCAAATTGTGGCTCTTTTAATTAACCCGGACTCTGAGCTGAGAGACAGGACGACAGAGGGTGACAGCGGGTGACAACGGGTGTCAAAGCACTAGGGCCGCCTGCAGATAGAGATGGACAACAGTTAGCAGTCGACACGAGTCCACAGATTTTAATTAAAAGCATGAGGGGAGTGTGCACTTGGCTTCACGCCCACACATGTCGGATTTTCTGTCTCAAATCGGTGCCGGTAGGTTATTATGAACACGTTTGCATTCACCAAACACAGATTTCAATATAAAGTATGCTGCAGGTTGTAACCCTGAAGGGATTTGCAATTTGTTTGATTTATTTGTCTTTCCTAACGTCTTAACTTGGAAAACAAATAATGGTAATTTATTTATTCACTTTTATATAACCGAGTAGAGCTCGACAGCTCTTTTTCAGTCTTTTAACAGTTTTAAACATTTAAGTAAAAAGAAATTTCAAAAGATTTTGAGAGAACTATTAAAGTGTCAAATTATGATCATGAATCAGAAGCAGATTTCCTTGTCATCTTACAGCCTAATTTAGTTGCTCAAAGCCGGGATGTGTATATCTAAAAATGTAGGCATGATTTCTCCATAAAGGTGCTGAAAGTAAAACCCTCAGCTCTAAAACCGCAACAAAAATGTTTTACATAAACACAGTGCTTTTGTACTTTGTTACTTTCGACTATTGTCTATGTTGCATTTAGTCTGTCGAATTAGATCATTTTCAAATTTGTTCCATTTGTAAAGGCCAATTCATACTTTATAAGAAGCAAGACGTGTGTTTGTTACCAAGGGCAGCGAGAACAAGAACAAAGTTTGTTTCGGCTCTGGCATTCGTATTTCAATAGAAGCACAGCAGCCGAACTCTTCTAGACCCCACCCCGGTGATCCCTGACAACTGTTTCCATGCTGTTGCTATGGAGATTATTTTCACAGAACGCTTAGTTGATATAATTTAGCCAATCAAAGCCTTGTTGATGGACTGCTCTGTCAAGCAAAGTTCTGCTCAGATGTGTCAAGAACAAGCTGCGGGAACAACCGAAGGCTGTAGAAATGACAATCATTTTGTTTCATCCCGAGGTGCACGAACAAGCTTCTTGCTTCTTATGACGTAGGAATTTATGAAATAGCCTTAACTCCTGAGTCTTTTGTAGCACAATTTAGAAAAGAAAAAAAAGCTAAAAACAAAAGACCCGAAGAGGGCAGGGGACCATAATGCTGTTTGAATGGGGCAGAACGTCATTTAAGTCTCCGGGCTCACATTTTGACCCAGTTTCACTTTAAGGTGGCTGAGAGTCCAGGTTTTAAATAAGAACATAATGTACAGAGTCTATTGTTAGATACAGGACTACAACATGATGTGGCAATTTAAACTATGGTCACAAATTAATAAATTGACCAAGAGAGCTGGGAAAATGATGGGTTTGCCCCCTCCACTCTCACTACAAGACGAGCTGCAGTTAAACAGGGTCAAAGCAAAGGATCCCACCCACATCCCGTCAGACTAATATGAGCTAATGCCCTTGGGCCAAAGGTACAGGATGTCCAAATGTAAGCAGAATCGATATAAGTACTAATTTATTCCTCTATCAGTTTCAATTATGAATCAGAAGAAACAGCTACAGGGGCATAGTAACCATATGGTAACTTTACTCGGACCAATTAGAGACTCGAGAGTGCAATATTAACTGCACCTTTAAGGTCATTTGGGAGAGTACAACAGAAACTCTACTTGAAGCCATAAAGGTTGTGTAATTTGTGGTATTCAATGCCTGTTCGAATCATGTGTAATGCCTTTTTTCTGTGGGTTGTGCTGCTCTCGATCAGAAATGATTGAATTGCACAATATATGAAATTGTGTTTGAATGTCGGCTATTTTCACTGTTGCCTTGATGGCCAAGACTCATTTCTCAACGGAGTAAACAATAAAGGCTTATCTTATGTTTCCATTCTTACAGATGCTTTTACAGTTGTTCTTACAGATCTTGTGATGTTTCTTTGTTCACAATACAAAGGTAATCACTGAGCAAAACTACAAAACAATCAACTCAACTTTTTGATTCACCACTAACTCCTCAACAACAGTTATTAACAGCATCAGTTATTACCTACATGAAACTTCAGCAACAGTAACAATGTAATGATAATAACAAGATTCCCAATCCATATTATGAATGAATGTAGTTAAAGCAGACTTTCTTTGTTCGTATACTGTAAATAAAACACCACTGTAAAGCTTACTAGATTTACACACTAGCTGTCAAAACAAGCACAGCACTCAGACCAAACTCATTATGAGCACATTGAGCTCGAAATGCCCTCCTAAGATGCAGTTGTGTCGAGGGAGAGCCTGTGTAGATAATAAGCAGTCGGTACCAGAAGAAAACGAGGAAAGGCCACTGCAAATGATTCCTCATTCCCCTACCTCTTAAGATGTACGAGGCCGGCAAATTAAACATGCATATGGCTAAATACCAAGGTCGAATCATTTGTCAGGATACTGCTTTGGGACTACCTGTTCACATATTTGTGGGAGAGATTAATCAGTGTGCGATGGGGAGGGGGGAAAAAACACTGAAATATACTTTTTGTGTTTGCTAATGTTCTGGTCTTCTCTATAATATAGCATGCGCAGTATATGTTCTAACAATATGAGTATATTTTTGAAGTATAAGTTAAGTTAAGTCACATTATTGAGAATAATAACAATGGCAAAGTGTATGATTGACTCAAGTCAAGCTCTTAAAGACTCTAAACAGCTGTTAGGCTTGGACCATATGTACTGCTGACATCAGACTCGGCCCTCGAAACCTTTGGTCGCCTGGAAAACAGAGCGACAACTAGTAAGAAATAGGAAACTACAGTACTTTACTGTCATCAGGGTCCAAATTCCCTGCACCCATATTCTGGAAGGACTTATTGATGGCAAGAGAATGAAAAGGAGACAAAGGAGTTGTTGGAGCGGAGTTGCAAAGCATGTATAATTCATCATGAACAAATTGTTTATTAACAATGATTCAGGCTTAGTAAGTAGTTCATTTAGGCATTGTATTAGAGTACTAATTAAGGGTTTTAAAGTTTTTTTTACATATTTTTTCCTGGACCACAGATGCTTGTGTGGACTTGAGTCTCAAACAGAAGCTTTCAAATGTCTGAAAACATGAGGCTAGGAAAAACATTTCTAGTAAGGAGCCTCTTCAGGGTTTTTAGTCTTAAGATATGTTTCTGTTTTTCCTCTGCTGTGTTTACAGTAACAGGATCAGTGTAAATGTCAAGATTATAATGAGACTGTATCATACTTGCGTCAACAACAGGCCCTTTATACTATTCCAGCTAGAGCCAGTTTCCTCTAGAGGGCATTTCTTCACTTACTGTTCCTTATATTCTTTATGATGAATTAGCCGAGTTTTGCTATAGATCATACAGCGGAGAGCGGGTTAGAGATGGATAATCACTGGCAGCATGTTGAGACCTTTAACTGCAATGTAAATATGTCACTGGAGCAAACGTGTTTATAAATGAATTATTATTTTTTATTGCAATGTTAAATTAACTAAAACATAAAGTAGAAAACTTGACAAAAGAGACAGAAACACCACCTTTTTATAAACACATTGTACATCAAAAGCTGGAACTAGCGTCAAGAAAAACTAAACTTTTTATTACTTTTCCCAAATGTTTTTGAGGCCCAAGACACATTATTTTTGCTATGTTTTGTGTCAATGGCGGTACAGTTCTCCTGGCCAGTCTATGTGCACTATATCTGTATGTAAACACTAGTAGTACTATAGCAGTAGTAGCAGAAGTTGCAATATTTTTGTCGAAACATTGTAGTACAAGCAGGTCATTACAGAAATAGGTTGGCTTGGCTTTAGATCAGGGGTGGGCAAACTACGGCCCGCGGGTCACATCTTTTTTTCACACCAATGATCGCGGGCCGGCCCTCCGCTACTTGCCTGGATTCGAATATGGCCCTCGGAGGAAAATAATTGCCCACCCCTGCTTTAGACAGTAACTAAAGAGAATGATAGTAGCATAAATTGTGTAGAAATGCTCATTATTTAAAAAATACCACCATTTCACATGTACAAAGTATTTGACCAAAGTCCTCTTTCAGAAGTACTCTTGTTCTGGCGGTCTGGCTTCTTCCCCCTCTCTTCAGGCTCTCTTACAGTTTCTCATTTCTTCCTCACAGAGTCACAAACACTTCTGTGGAATAGGACTGGGTTTTTGGCTTGTGGGAAAGACAGATATCACTCCCGGACCGACTCGACACCTTTTCCACCACACTTCTGCTTGAATTAGTTCTTGCTCTCCAGATCTGATAGTGCCCTGTGTTACTGTAGATATTGGATTTTTTTCCCCCTTCCCCGCCTCAAATTCCACACATTGCATCTGGAATGAAAAGTATAAAGTGCCTGGGGGGAGCATGTGGGTTCTACATGTGTTTGTTTGCATAATAGAGAGCTTGCCATGATTCCGCCTGCAATATCAATGTGCAAATAAAGTCCCACGCACAAATCCAATCAATATTGCCCGGATTTGATAATAATTCAATTTGCAGCTTTGCGCTCACCAAGCAGTAACAACTCTTGACTCCAAGTGTGTTTTTTATCTATTTGTGTGGGTTCAAATGGAAACACAGCCTTGCTATTTGTGACATAACTGTACCTTTTTTCCTGCAGGCCTGTCGAAGTATTTGTCAACAGTACTACAAAACAAACTCATTGCGGAGGTCAGAAAGGTAGGTAATGTTTGGGGGATAGAGAATCAAAGACCTTTTCAAACTTTACCAGTGTATTTGTATAAACTTCCAGACAGAAGACAAACAAACACACAAGAAATATATATCCAAACGGCTGCATATCAAACTGTTATTTTTATATTCATGCACAAACAACCACATTGTTCTTGTTCTGTTGTACTTTTCATGGCATTTATTGTATATTAATAAAGAGACATATTGTGCTCGTTTTATGTTCTTTATAAAGAGCAATATGGATCTAAAATGCCATTGACTTCCTGTTCAAAACTGCAGCACTGATAAGCCTCTTCATAGTGACATTTCACCGTAGCAACCAGAACACTTTTCATTTCTCTGTTTGTATGTTGTATGTATGAAAAGTGGCTCTGTGTGATTTTAAAATCCTCCAACTGTCAAATCACAACTAAAGGGATGTGCACGGGGATAGGGAAAGGGTAAGTGAAAACAGGATTTGTTTTAGCACTTAAGCCTCACTTAAGACTCAAATATGCATGTATCAATGAAAATACAGCTTAAGTAAGTAAGTTAATGAAGAGAAAATGCCATTGTAACATATTTAAAAGCTTCAGTTGATTTTGCTTAATATGTCCCCTTTAAATCTGCACTATCTAACTTTCCTGGGAGTGGGTCTGAAACCAAAACCTTGTACGCAAAAGCAGGTGGCAATTGTGCATTAATATATTCTTCCCATGCAGACGTCTGTGGTTGCTTGTATTATGTATAAATGAATGCATGTAGACAGTACAGAAAATGGACTTCACACCAGCTGTTCTGCATTGTATAGTGAATAAAACATGATTAGTACACTCACTGCAATTCTGTTAATTCATTTCTTAAGAACAGAGAATATGCGGTAATGGGAAACGGCAAAGCTAAGTTAAGTTGATGCAAAAGCCTCTATCACCTTTGAACATTTGGGCTTCTTCAGTTAGTTCCTTGGAAAAGAAATGAGGGATTTGGATTATTTTTTTATTAAGGATTTAAATGTTTTGAATTAGCATTTAAACAGAAAGAAATTTACATCTTACTGAAGTAATTTATTGGCTTTACAGCTTTAAGAAAATACATTTTCTAAGTGTACTTTCTAGTGATGGGCGACACCAGTTTCAATGTTATATGAAGTAATATGCTAAGTATAGCAGACTTGAGCAGATACCAAGATTATTAGATCAAAATACATCAAAACATAGTGTTGATCTTTTTTAATGACGAGAATCGATACATGTTTTGAAACCTTGTCGGTGCAGAAGTGTCAACATTTCAGTCTGTCCATCCGTTCCTTTGTGTCCTGGTTTAATCCAGTTCTGATGTAGGTTTGCTATTGTCCTGCTTTATTCCTGGATGAGTCCAAGTTTAGTTCTGACTAAACGCTAAACACACCCTGATACCTACAACAACATAATGTTAATATTATTTCCTAATTGACTAGGCTAAGATGATGTAATATTTAACCAGTTTCTATTGATGCAATTTTGTCATGCTTCAAGTCCTTAGACCTTATTTAGTCCTTCAAATTGTTATGGTTTCTCAGATCAACGGCTTTAATCCAAACATGAATCCAAATGAATCTTTGGTGTTACTGTAAGACACATATTTTTGCTCTGATATCAGTGTGCTGTTTGGCACTTTGGGCACCACACGTTAATTAAATGGGAGATAATTAAATAAGTGGCTTCTTGGGTGGAAATTGTCCCTCAAAGATGATTTCGTTTAAGGCCCCTGAAAGCTTAATGACTGAGTTGCAGATGAGTTTTGCTCATTCCACAGAATTCTAATTATTATCACAGATGGAGCCATGCTTCAATCACACGACTTGGCGCTCTGATTGCGCTTGACATTTCATTCCTGATTGTCAACCATCTTTTTTTTTTTTTTCCATATGTGTAAATCAGTTCAGTAAATTTCTTCATTATGCAAATAGCCTGGGACAGATTTAGCGAGGGTGAACGTGTTTTTGAGAAGCTGCCCATGCATAAAATTGTTTAAATGTGGTGTACACGATTCCAGGATCAGAATCAAGAAAGCGTAGGCCGTCCTAAATAAGCCACAGATAAACTGGGTTCAATCCAATTTGTTGTCCACAAAGCAACACTCCTCAGAGCCACCACAGGGGGGCAGTGTGCAACCACCATCTCTGAGTGACAAGCGCAGAGGGACAGCTTTTCCAAACAGACAGTCTGCCAACCAGATCTGCCAAAAAACACAATTTGCCATTTCTCCCCCAAAGTGACATGTCATTTCAAGCTGCTTAAACAATTTTTTCCTAAACTTTGACTCCATCTTCAAACGAAAGACAGCTAATGCAATAACACAATTCGTATATAAATATAGATGTTTTAAAAATGATGGGGAATTGATGTCGCCGTCACCTCTGTCATCTTGTTTGTGCAAATCTTTGTCTTTTGTATGGCTAATTAGAACTTCCAGCTAACATCATTGAGCTGTTATTCTGCAATGTGAATAGTTTTCATTTGACTGGCCAAGATGCACGTTTAGGGAATTTGCCGCTCATTAGTGCCATGACTCATTGTTTTCGGTCCTTTTCTTGACTGCTTCCTTGACTACAGCAGACTTGGTCACAACCCCTAGGCCTAATGACCACCCATAAACCCTCCACCCCACCCTGCCTTGCCCCATCTCTCCACTAGTGTGAATAACTCGATGGCTCCCGTGCATGGCACAATTAAGGAATTATTACACCCTTGGATGGCTCTCATGCTCCGGGATGTCTTGTGGGGAGGAGGAGGAGGAGGAGGAGGAGTGTGGGGGGCACGGACCATTTGTGTTCATTGTGAAGCCTTGGCTACTCTAATCGTTGACCCATTTAAAGACCTGGCCTGCTTTAAAACATGCACTGTAAAACGTGCATATATAATACAGCGTTTGTGATTCTGATTCTTCTTACTCGTACTAGCTTCAAAGCAACTTTCCAACAGATTCCGTTCGGACTGTGGTGGCAAACATACTTTTGAATCAATACTTTTCTCTCCAACTATTTGTATAAAAATTGTATAAATGTCACGTGTATTCAAGCAATCCTTCTTGGAACAAATAGTTATTTTTATACGTTTAACAATGCTGTAAACAACAAAGTGAAATTGTACCCTATCATTGCATTGTTTGTTGCATTGACTATTATCATATAGAATTTTAGACAATGGAGTTCCCCCATCGTCTCATGTATTATTAGGAAACACTGAAACTTAAAAGGGCTGTACCTGATTATTTTTCATTCATGGAATAAAGTAAAACCTGTTTTTCCACATTATAGATATGTTGTAAAAGAAGCTAGTTGAATGAAAATGAGGCTGACATGATTATACAGAGTTTTATTCTCCGAAGCAGGAAGTACATTGTTATTGTAAATTGTTTGATTTACCAAGACGGCAAAACTCGCTCTGGTCTTTTAAAGTTGTGAAAAGCACTTATAAGTTCACTGTGGGGAATTATTAGGATGATAATGTAATCGAGGGGGCTTGATGCTCGCGCTCCCCTTCATAGACACAGTTTAACACACAAGTCTGATATGCATGTGCACGGTCAGGGTGAGGCAAGTACAACTTTACAAACTGTTGTTTTTTAAGAAGGGGTAACAAATCTTAAAACTATCCCCAAAACTGTCAAAAGCCAACCAATAAAATACAATTTGTAAAATGAATAAACCGTGTCCGTCGGGACAAATGGCCACTGAAAAACACATTACACGTTACAGAAGACCCAAAGACCCAAAGCGGCCTATTACAGAAGCTTGACCGGGTGGTCAGCTCACCTGTGCCTCAACCACGAGTTTTAAAATTGTCATGGGAGCGACACTCTCTGACTACAGAGGCTGTGAGGGGACAAACAGCCACTTGCTGCACTGAGAATTATGAGCAAAACAACTGGACCGCTGCTAAGAGTTGAACAGTCTTACATAAGTAAAATAAGGTACATTAACTTTAAAATACTAACAGCTGGTGTAAACTTTCATAAACAATTCAGGATAGTGAATCATTTTACATGAACTGGATGTTTTATCAACCACTGAGTTCGTCCTGACAAAGATGGTTCCCATGGCCCAAAAATGACCACAAAATCCAGGTTCAATCTCATGGTATTCTGACAGACACTGTTTAAGCACCCTTGATGACAGACTTGTTTTAATTCAACCCACTTTGAATATGGACTATTAACTATCTTTGCTGTTGGGTTTTACAGTGTGGTCACGTCTGGTCTGCACAGGGAGAGCAGAGGTGTAGCTGCATGTGCTCGTGTCAACAGCTGTGCACGGGGCCATGTGGGGCACACATGAGGTCGAGCCGTAGGGTCTGAGTGTGGGTGCGCGGGCCTGCTGGCGGGGGTGGGAGGGGCATATATTGTTGTGTGGGCCTCTCCACTCTGTCTTGTTCCTTTAGCCTTGCATCCATCCACGCACTCGGCTCTGTATACAGTCCGCCATCTGCCCGTTGCCAGTCACTCTGCGCTGACTGTTCATGACACGATTCGTCAGAGCTGTCCCTGCCACCTCCTACTTTTGCCCTCGCACTCAAATGGCACGCAACACTGACATCCGCAACTGGCCACTGTCATCACAGCTTCAGTCACTTGTTTTTCCACTCTGATTTAGGTTCATATACAGTATATTTACCAGATACTTGAGTCACGAGTAGTGTTTTGGTGGTTAAACTTAAGACACACAGACTTATGTCATTTTGTTAGAGCAGATTTTCTGACTCACCTGTTCTTATCGACCAGTCGTGACTTGACAAGCTCTCAACAGTATCCAAAGGTTTAACTGATTAATCGATTGCTCTAACTTCTAACCCAGATCCTGAATATGTACACAGCAGTAGATTATGCTGGTGCATCGCTATAGCATTAACAGTCTTGTATGTTCAAAATCCTAATGAATTCAATTAATAATTTGGATTGCAGAAGCTGTCTTTGTTATGTCAAAATACATTCCATAATCATAGATGAAGCAGCGGCTTGTTTTTGGTAACAAGCTTGTTTGTTTGTGGCATATTTGTGGTTTAAATCATTTATAAATTTTCATGATTTGTATATCTTTATTTGTATCATCTTCCTGATTATGGTACTTAAAAAACACTCAGTAAACGTTCAACAAACACTTAGTAAATACAAGTAAATTCCCCTTTTTAATTTTAATGATTTAATTAATGTTCTTACAAACTCGACGTGGCTTATAAACCAATATGTGATGAATTGTTTATGACTCATAGGTATTTACAGTGTAAGCCATAAACAAAAGTGAATGTCTTATGAAGAAAATGCTTCTAAAGACACAGTTAATGTTCATTAATTGCTTTTAGAATTATTTCATCTTGTACAAGTAAGTGAAAGTGCACATTAAAATCTAACAGCGTCCAGCTGTGAAGCAGATAAATTGATAGTCCTCTATGTAGAGTAATGTGACCTTTGCAATGACAGAGCTGCAGAAGATAAAACTGTTTTTCATGTGAAACCCCAGAGTGAAAATGTAGAAACATGGGAATATTTTTTGCCTCGTGAATTAATGTGAAGCAGTTCTGTTATATATTACTTATCTTGGGTAAGTCTGAACTTTTAGCACAATAATTACCATGTATTTTGAAAACAGAGGCTCAGTTATTGGAGCCAGCGTGCAAATCACTGGACTTGATCTGCTTTTCATTCAAAATAATGATAAAGTCTGTTTATCCCTAAACACTGAAAGAGCCTCCCAGTCAGATTAAACAAAAGAAGAAAAAAAAAAATCCCTTATCTATATAAAGCCGGGGAGATGAATCGATATTTGTGCTTGCTCTCTCCCAAGACGTTCAACAGGGAAACGCTGCCTTACCCTTTGTTCTTTATCACCGAAGCAACTCTTTTTCTCTTGACAACATTGCACATTGAGGTCTTGTGTTTTTGCCATTCATCAGTCCATCTTTCAAAAGTCATTGGAATAATAATAAGTCATTACATAAGATAAGCGCCGGCGCAGCAGCGACAACTGTCTGCAGTATTTCTCAGCAAAAGTCCCCTCGATGGATGCCTGCTATCTATGTGCTATTAATATTCCCACATGCGAACATTTCCTTCCAACTCCAAATGACGAGTAGAACAAATGGACTTGGCGGTGAAGAGCCGTGCACTCCAAATGTCACGTCGGCGCCGCGGCTGTTCTGTTTGTCTTGAATGCACTCCAAAGGAAAACCAATTTCGAGAGCTCCAACTATTAGAAAGAGTCCTTAACGCTCAAGTGCAAACCAAATTGTAATTAAAAAATGATTATTGTTCGCACACACGTACCGGTATACGCACACAAGTGTAGTGTTGTGTGTGCTGTGCAGTGCCGCTGTTCGTACACAGATAATTTATACACATCATTTTGTTTATATCTGTAAAATGTCAGCGTGCCTGAGTTTAAATTAAAGCAGGTCTTTGTAAAGAAGACACATCTATCACATTGATGCTGGCACAAGATAAACTGGCTGACATTTCTACCCACTACATCAATACAATACAGCCTCATACTGGCAAGTTTCTGTCAACAAGCTCAGCCAAACTCATCAACCATGTTGTAGGGTTTAATTAAGTCAAATAACTCACAGACGCTCTATAAAACCCACAAGTGTGTCTCAATAAAAAAATATATATATATATATAGTTTGTGAACAATAGGACCTCTTTGTCCACATGGCAGAATTTCACTCAAAATTTGAGTCATAACATATGCTGTCTTTGTCTTTGTCCCATTATAAAACTTCTGATTGTTATTTCAATAAAATCAAGCTATATTAAAAAAAAAAAAAAAAAAACATACTGTACACAACTAGCTTGTGTTTGTTACAGTGTAGTTAGAGCCTCACTGCAAACAGAATAAGTGACTCACCAGTTATCAGTTTGTCAGATTAATTAGAAGCAACTTGGATCCATTTTCTTATTCTATGGAATCCACCTGGACGACGGTGGGATTACACAGACATCCTCAAAATAATAATAATAATTTGGCCCATACGCTTTGTATAGCACAGCAAATTGTCAGAGCCGGGACTCACGACACTGAGGCCGGTTCAGATCATGGCATATGTGCTGCTGCTAAGACCACTCAGCCACCTGGTAGTATGAATCAACAAAAACAACAACAGAAAGAACATAACCACGTAGAACAAAAGGCAAGTAAAGGAGTAAAAGTAGAAAATAAAAGAGTAGAAAAAAGAGGCGGAATTAGAGCATATTAAGATCTGAATAATTGTCCCATTTTGTCTATTTTTTTAATTTTATTTGTCTATTTTTAAGTTGAATCCTGAGGTTATTTCATATTTCTATACTTCATATTGAAATACATCCAATGCAATACCAACTGAAGTAATGTATTTTCTTTACATATCTTACATAACTCTTTGGTAACCACCTTTTTATACTTTAATATGCAATTATGAAAACCTTTCTGTCAACAATCTCTTACAGACTCATTGTGCTTACAGTGCTCACATGTTTTAGAGCATAATCCAGTTTTTGGTGTTGTTTTCGAATAGTCCTGGTGGTCTCTACACTGAAATGTCAAGGACGCAAGGCAATTACGGGAGCGAAAATAGCTTTGCAATCACTTTGTACATTCTGTTTATAGTCAAGAGTGACAGGCAAAGACAGGAGTGTGGAGACATGTTTAATAATAGGTGCCTAATCTTGAGGCTGCTGCCACTGTAATTAAGTGTAGTAGTGAATAGTGAAACCTAATTGTCCACAACCAGTCCAATCAACAGCGCTGGGACGAACAAGGGCAAACCTTAACACAGGGAAAGGTCAGCGAATCAATAATTTATTTAAGATGGTCCGTGGGATTGACTCGGCGGCCGCTTCGTAATCAGGAGGGGAGATTTATTTATCTTAACCTGCTTTAAATCCACATTCCCGCACTCAAGAAAAACACACTTTGCCACTGCGTTCGATTTCCAATGCCCTCGCTGGAGCACAAAATTTTTCTTGCTTTATTTATCCCCCGGGAACTGGCAAGAAGACATCCTTTCCACTGATGACTAAGCACACAATGCTGTAATTTTCACAGGGGGAGGAAAGGTAAAAATGAGGACAAATCTGTGTTAAACTTTAAGCAACTGTAAAGGATAACCACGAAACCAAATGTAAAAGATGAAATGGCCGTTGAAATGTTGACGATGTAATCATTATTATGCATTGTTTCTGTAGTCTGAGTGATGTTTTTTTATTTTATTTGTTTTATTCAAGGTGTAAGATAGATATGCACGGAGAAATAGATTTGCAGGGAAAACAATAAACTGGGACAAAATAATTATGAACTTTAAAGCCTGTGTAAAAACCTTACATTATGATTCATTGGTTGGATTAGCACGTTTTATGTGGTTTAACTGCTACTCGTTGTCAAGTATGATTCATTTCATCAAACAAGGCTGCACTGGAATGTATTTATTGGTTTGTACTATGTCAGCTGCAGGGAAGGAATTTTAATAAAAAAGAACTATGAAGCCAAGGTGAGAAATGACTTTTACTTTGTGGAGTATGTTTTTTCATCAGGAAGATCTTCACTCCGTCATCGATTTCCTCCGGTTCATTCTGGTCTCAAGGTTCTTTTATGGCGCTGTAAACACTTTGGACATCTTGGATATCCAGGGTACTTGAAGAAGCATGAACATAGACACAAATGTTTAAATTATAAAACTGCTTGATTACCAGGAGTGCATGATTGTCTTTTTTTTTTAGACTGAAATAGAACGTGTGCCTTTTTTAATTCAAATTTTTTAACAAAATCTGAGCAAACCTTTTCTATTTTACTTAATGACTGATAACTGCCTCATGCTAGACTCTATTCTCTGTTCACCAATATGGCATTTGAATGTTCTATGTCCATACATGGAGACAAACAGGTGACGCCACCAGTTACAAGTCAGATCAGTGGAGAGGCGAACCTGGTGATCACATAAGAATGCATGATTTGAAGTTTGTTTCAATTGCAAGATGGATATGTTTAATGCCATGCTGTGGAGTGTTCCAAGCACAGCATTTTTCACATTTCCATGGAGATCAGAAAACTTTATAGCGCTGCGTTGATGACGTTGATTCACATTGCGACCCTGGGTTAGATCTCATGTAAACGTGGCTTGGCCTTTGAACGTTTGGAATATTATCTTCAACCCAAATAAGAATATTGGATTTTCTCATTCATGCCCGGCGAGTCTGAGAATACAGAGCGAGGCCCGAGTGTCAGTCAGATCAAAGCCTCGCAGAATGAGTGATGTGTCCTTTTCACCAACAACTCAACCTCTCTGCTTCTAATAATGCTGATATGCTGAGTGAGACAGCCCAAAGCCAGCTACACAACTGTTCAGTCTGAAGGATTTTTGTCTAGTCAAGGCCGGGTTTGGCTGGGATTCACTCAAATATATAACCCCCCTAGTGCAAATAATAATAAGAGTGAGTGAGACTGTTTATGCCACCTACATACTTTAGGGATACACTTAATATTCTGCTGAAACAAAAGACATATGTTACTAAATAATGAAAATCGTATTAAAAAAAAAGGAATTTCATAGGCAATTAATTCCAGAACGCTACAAGTTTAGAAACAACGTGTCACTCAACAACTTGCCAGCATGCCACCATATGGTTCACAGTTTGGGAATTAAAAATAACTTTGATTGACAGTAAAATAACATGGATAATTTAGCGCGAGCCAACAAGCAAATGCACTGTCTGTGGAAGAGCAGAACATAATGGGTTGTTCAGTCTGTACCTGACGTTAAGGTTTCTTGCACTTGGTAAATACCTGGTCATGGGTAATTTCTCAACACAATGACTACTGTGACATTTGCTCAAAATGTTATGAATATGCACCTGGAGAAAATTACGAGCTGTGAGGTTCACGTTTGTCAGATATTTTTGAAAAAAGGGCTCATGGGAAGGGTCAAAATAAGTGGCATTGAGCATTGTACTACTGCTATTATTCTCACGGCAGATACATTATTGCCATTATTCTAAGTGGATTTTTTATAATGACATGATACAGAATGTATTTTTAAAAGTCCTAGCAAAGTGTTTGTGGGTTTGATTCTCAGGTGCTCTGTCAGTCAAACTCTGAAGGTTGTACAGCCGTCTTTTTCTAACCAGAATATATTGTACTTAGACCTAAAAAAATGTAATGTAATAATATATTGAATGTTGTGCAGAATGGCTGCCATATCTCCATCAGCCAGAGTATGTTTATGTGCCCACATTCCTCGCTCAGTTGAAAAATGCTCTTGTTGTATAGTGAGCATTGTAAATGACAGGCTGTTGACTGGTTCTGGTGGAAAATGTTCAAATATCTAAGCGTCAATTCAGAAATGTACCAAAACACTCTATATTGGATCAACTGGCATTAGACTATCTTAAAATCTGCAGAACTAAAGAAAACTTTCTCAGCAGCTTGGACTTTGAATTTAAGAGTCCCACACAAGGTCATCCAACACAAATATAGGTAATTACTTACTTTCCAAAAGAAAGAAAGACAGAATACCTGTCTGTGATAAAGAGGTGTAACTGTATAGATGTGTATTTGCTAAGATTATGGTCACAGTGTCCCAAACGCTACTGCATAGAGAAAATAAATGTTTGTTCTATTTAAATGCACCACTCATTGTTTTCAAACCATCAACTGGAAAATTGTAATTTCTCTTGGCTGATTGTCGGCTTTCAGTGCTTTTGGAAGTCAGCATCAGGAACACTTGGTCCACTTTAGGGTGTAGACTTGAGTTTGTCCTCTTCTCTGGCACAAAGCAGCCATTGGGAACTATAGACTTCAGTAATGCCACATTCCCATGCAGCCTGCAAGTGGATTAATCCAGCTCAAGAGTAATTGCTCTAGCATAGCATGGACTGTATGCATGACGGAATTCAAATCACTTTTAGGTTTCAGTAGTGCAGGAGTGTGGATGTTGCTCCAGGCAGGCTGGCTCTTTTATTAACTTCATTTAATTTAGAGTAAGACTGCACAGGTCTTATTAATGGATTAAAGGCTGGTAAATGTAATGGTGTGAATCTGCTGACTGCTGCAGAACTATCTCGGCCAGTTGTGGACAAATAGCTTCTAACCATTTGGATGTATGCTGAGTCTAAGCAAAAATGTATGTCTAAAAGGGCATGTTTCTCATTTTCTACGTTTTCATTTGTTATATATCATTGGTATTCTAATCACACATATTCCGGGATAATAAGCATGGTCCATACAATATTAATTTGATGTTATCTTGGTCACTTTATATGCAAACTCGGTGTTGTAACAGGCAGCAAACAAACTGCACATGAAGGGAAATTCAAGTCATTTGAATATGATAAGAATTATATTATCTTGTCTTATATATTTCAGTATATTTGGCTTGTGTTACGTGTAGCTATCCATGAGTTTCAGTCACGTGACTTATTTTTTGTCACCACCATTTTGAAGACGTCACAGTATGCTGTTATCTATCTCCACTCTTAGATAGTCATGGAAAACAGCCTATACAATTGAAAAGGAAAAGGGTTGATATTTCAAGAAGACAGACGTTGTGAGCTTTGATCCTTATCTACAGCGGTAAGTCACTAACAACTCTTAAAAGCAACTTGCCACAACAAACTTTTGTGGAAATTTACATATAAGCTTCCTCTTCTACAAGCCCTCAGAGCTTTCAAGAGCACGGACTTTGTGTGCAGGTGAGTGACCGTCTGTAAAATGTGATACCAACACCCTGTTGGAAATAAGCCTTGTCAAAACCTTTATTAGCATAGCCACCAAATAATGAGTAAACTAGCATTAGACAGCTGCTAACTACCCATGTAGTTTGCATTATATAGGCTATTATAATCTGGTACAGTGTCAGGGGATACACATTGTAAAGATAAGTGTGAATTGACTGAGGATGGAACCACCGCAGGGCACAGTAAAAGTGTGAATAACTTCAGCGTCCATTCCATTCCCATTTAGATATGTGTGGAAGCAGCAATAATATAAACACACACCATCTCAAACATCAGTTTATTCTCCAAATATACAGAGTAAAAGCATCATAGTTCCACAGACCACAGTTAAAATACAACCATTTTATTGAAGATACAGAGGGCCACTGACTGAAAAGAGTGGATTATCCGGCAGAATTTACAAGTTTATTTACTTTATTACAGTTAGGATAATGTTGTCAGTAGAAACCATTGAAACAACAGTCCACCTTTAGGTTGAGATCTGGATTAGTGTTTGTAAAACGGACATATTTGGTTTACAGAGAAATAAAGCCTCATTACAGACAGGTCCACATTTGACTTCCTGTAACTCGACACAAAGAGACTGTTCATTCTCTTCTCATTGTGTGAAGCGCACATTGCCTTTTGGTGTGCCTTGAGGTGAAGCATATTGCAAGGGGTTAATTGCAACATTGTATGGTTAATAGGCAGGTAGAAATAAAAATGAGAAAATAGAGCAGTGGACGTTTTCTGGAAAGACAGTTAAATGGCCACTTTAATGCTTATTGCAGCAAAAAAATTCAATACACCCGGTGGAAAGAGTTGCCACTACAAACATTTACAAATGAGCTCTTTTGCCACACTCATAGCCTCTTTCTCTCACTTAAGAAATGTCCTTATCCAGTCTGCCGCGGGCAAGTCTTTCTGTTTGAATAATAGACTACTGTGTGTCCTCCGCTCTGAGAGGCCAGCTTTTTTTTTATCAGCAAATGGCAGCAACCTCTTGTAATTGTGTGAGTCTCGTATGTTTATTCATCTGTTCCGCCCTGGCATCTGTGCGGCCCCCACAGCCAGACCAACGGGGCAGTGTCCACAGGTGAGGGCCCTGTCTCCATGAGGGCAGCGTCCCAGAGACACACAGGACTGATGTTCTCATGCCCATGACGAGGGACGGGCCAGGAGCAAATATGTATCTGTTTGTGCATTTTCTGTGCACTGGGGAATGCATTATGAGTGGATGAATGTCTAAGATGTATTTGATTCAAAAACTGGGCAGCAAAGTTTATTTAAGACAGAATCTAAATAATGAGTATTCTTAAGCTATTTTTTTACATCCCAAAAGACACAAATCATGCAAAGTAGATCAGAGAATTTGTGCTAATGCAAACAAAGAGATAAATGTAACAGAAATAAAACAGTCCAGCGTTACCTCTGATTTGTATTGTTAAACACGAGCGCCATGTGGAAATCTTTCACAAGAGCCAATGTAGAATAATGTAGAATTCCTCTGTAAACTAAACCAGCTAAGCTTTGCACCTTACCAATCCAGTGTGAGAATCTGATTTCCCAGTGAGGAACGTGAGAATAAAAGCGCACACATAAGCCTCTAATGTAATTTGTGCGAAACAAGCATGGATAGAATAAGTTGATAAGATTTCTGGACGGAAAACAAAGAGAATGAGAGCGATGTCTGATCACACAACGCTGATGCCACGTGGATTTGTTAAATTCTAATATAGTGGGATCTGACTCACAGAGAAGCCTAGAACAGAACAAAATATGTACAGCGAGAGATGCAGAAGACATGTATATACAGTCTAGCAGGTGCCAAGATGGATTATCAGTTTCCAAGCACAGCAAGGTGTCTTAAGATCTACAATGGACTTCAAGTCATTTGTGAAATAGGATTACATAAAAAAAACACTTCTGCAGAGATGAAAATAAATAAATAAAGTGCTTATCAGCTTATAGTAGTCAGTATCCTGTTGTTTGCCTCTGTTGTTGTAGCTTTTGTGACAATGTATGACCACCAAATGTAAACAGCTCCCACAAAACGCATAGTTTGAATGATTAAAGGAAAAAAGAAAAAATCAGTGCTTGAAAACCAATCATTCAAAAAAAATTTGGTAAAGGTTAGAGTTTACGGTGTACAAATGCCCCTATGAACTACATTAGTACATTGTTAAAATCCTATGACAAATAGCATTAAAACAATATCATCTTTATGTCACAGCATCAGAAATGAACAGCAGTTTACAGAACAGATGGCAAATCCGGGCAAAATAAGTCAGCAACCTGTTTTAAATACAATGTTCGCTCTGGTCTGGAAGGAATTTCTGTAAAATCGCAAACTCACATTTATGTTATGATGTGTTGTAGGGCTTCCTGTCCAATTGCCTTTTGGATTTGGGCGCAAAACCGCTTGGAGGAGGGAGTTCACGTAAACAAAAGAGCTGACGCTGTCTTCCAGTTTGAAAGTTTGTATCACCACTGTTCAGACAGACTCTCAAGGCAAAGTATTCATCACAAGAAGAGGCGCTGGTGTCTCATTTCGAGTCCACCAAAGTGAAGTCAGAGGCAATTAGAGAAAATTACATTATAAAATGGTCTTCACATATTTACATTGATAGTCTCCTATCACAGTCTGTAGAGTGAAATAACTGTTTTGTGGGCCTTATCTGCTCAGCTCTGTTGTAGACATTGTTTTACGCTCAACATCTGTGGGCTCATGGAGAAAGTTTTCTGTCGCCTGCAGGCAAAATATATTTCAACCAGCCCAACTTAGCTCCAGTCGGTAAAGGGACGCGTGAAGGGCCAGTTAAACAAGGTAGGGGCACATTTGTTTCTTGTGCTTCAAACTCCAGCAGAGCAGCAGGACATTGGCTCCAGCTAATTATCGTGATGTTCATGCTGAGTGATTCGCCAGTTTCGTTTTGAATGACAATCTTCAAAAGGCAAGTGGTCTCTGCCTGGGGAGTTGATTGTCACACAAATCCTTATGGTATTCTTGCACTCTGATCCACAAATAGTCCCACTGCAACAAGCACCTTTTCAAATTCCAAACTTGGCAAATATGTGGCACAGTAAGTATGATGTAAAAAAAAAAAAGAGGTGAGTGTTGTGTTAAGCATGAAGGGGGTATAAGGCTTCTTGGTCCGTATTTTGGGAAATTTAGTCACATTTAAAGCCAACCATCCCCAGGTCTTCAAGCATCCACCAGACTCCTTCTGTCTTATAGTTTACATGGGAGTCCTGAGGCATTTGACAATCATGTGGGAGCTCCTCTTGTCTCCCCCACCTGTCCTGGAGGTCAGACATGAGTCTGCATACGCTTCTGCAGAGGCCTGGTCAGGTCAGAGTTCTGAGAGGAGGATTGGGAGTAGTGCGAGGAGGAGGAGGCTGACACTTTACTGTCTTTATCAAACTGCACATATCCGTCTGGTTTACTGTAGCTGCTCACGCTGCTGTCGCACTGCGTGTCAATGAAGGAACTGGAGTCGCTGAGGGAGCCGCGCTGGAACTCGCGCTCACACAGCTCGATGGAGCTGCTGCCCATGCCCAGCACGAAGCGCTGGCTGTAGTCATACAGGCGGTTAGAGCCGGCACCCAGAGTGGAGTAGATGTTGTTGAAGGACATGCCTGTGGGGACCCTCTGCTTCCCCAGAGTGCCAGTGCTGGTGGGGTTCCTCACTTCGGCCGGCTGGCTGCCTGTCGTCGTGGGCGTTTGGTGCTCTTTAAAGGTGTTTACGCTGTAGTACCCATTTGTAGGATCCTGTAAAAGACATGGAGATGTTACAACATAAAACAACATAATTATATCTACTTTCCCGTTGTCCAGTCAGTAGCAATGTCACACAAAGTATTAATCAAAATACTTTAAATAATAAGAAAGTGCCTGTGTGTGCCAAGAGAAAAAACCTAATTAAAATGGTAGCAAAACCCTGTGCTGGGATTTAAGCAGCCCCAACACTAACCTCAAAATCATGAATTTTTCTGTTAATTAAGGAGCCTTGATGAATCATAGTTTGGCATTCAAGATGTCACTGCAAAGTTCACTCACAAGCAGGCTCTAATTGGACCTAAATGGATGCGAGTGTCTGTAATTTCATGTATTCAGAGAGACGACTTCAGCTGTGCCACTTATTTAGCCGCTTGGCTCCGGGCTGCAGGCTGTTGCTAAGGGTCCAGAGAGGGCATGCGTATGGCTGTGTTTGATGGCCTTCTGTGAATAGTTGTGAATGTCAAACACGGTGGTGGCAAATCCCCAAAGAAGAATGCTCTAAATGGGCAAAAGAGAATGACAAACTGAGAGCGTGCTTGTTATGCTCGTCATTATCAGACAGCAGACAGCGAGATCGTTTGCATCTGGCCTTTATCTCCTCGCGGCCCTGCCTCCAACACGGCTCCACGTTCGCTGTCATTAAAAGGATCAAAAGCAGGGCCCCCAGAGGCGAGTCGAAGCAGGTAGCACAGCACAAGTATTCTCGAGTGCGCCGGCAGTGGCCTCCGATTGGACAAACACACAAATGAAGAGGCTAGATCTGAGGTGCTCTGCTAATCTCGGATGCTGGTGCATGTAAATAATCACCTCGCCATTTAAAATTAGAGTTGTGTGTCTCTAAAAGCAGAAAGGCAAAGCTGACAGTGTTGCATTTACACAGAAAACGGATTAGCCATTATGTTTGTTGATGGCGTGACATTCCTATTTGATTTAATTGCATGACTTGAATACAAAAGAGACACATTTGAAGTAGATCTTTCGATTTATGTTAAATTTTTGGTCTCTTGTGCTATGTAGATATGACTGATAATAAAACGTGCAGCCCAACAGTTAAGCATGTTTCATACCGAAATAATGGGCTGGTGAATGTTGAAAAAAATAAAACATATTTTGTGAATACTAATTTAAAAAAAGGGCTTTTAATAATGTAAAATACTCCTTACCAAAATTCAATCCAGTGTTCAAAAGGATCCTCTACAATGTGGCAAATGCATGAATTATTCAATGCTACAAAGCAGTAAATTGTGTTATACATAAGAAAAAATCCTGATATAAATGTTCAATTAGATTAAATCAACAGCACAATATCTGATTTTTTTTGTGTCTGTATACAATAGAATAAGACCACATGGTGAGAAACTACTATTATTTGAGTTGAAAATGATTATTATCTTTGTGGTACTGCAATCAATCAAGCCTATTTTCTAACATCAAAATCAAGTTTGAAATGGTGTATAGTGTTCATAATTATTATAATATGCATATTGTATATTTTTGTCACCCAATTTGGCTCGTGTGGTATTATGCACAGTGCACATGTTACAGATGCTTCCAGTGAGATCATGTGTAACTTAAGTAAAGGCTTAAAGGATCACCAGTCTTGGATTACTTTGACCACCTTTGATCAGGGACTAATTAATAAAAACAGACCATTAAATGAACTCTCTTCGCCGGTGGACTTTGAGAATCACATGTAGCAGGAGAGGGATTAGTGTTTCTGGACCCTTTCAGTCCCAGCGTTTAAGACCACCCTCTTGGCCCTGGGCTTTATCCCTTTCTCCCTCTCTTTCCCCACTCTACCTTTTCGTAGCGAAGTTGTACCTTAATGTGCTGATACTCCTTCTCTTCCTCTTGTAACACCTCCAGCTGCTTCAGAACTGACTCCTGCTGAAACTCTCCTCGTTCAACCTGCGGTGAGAACAACAGAAACAGAAGCAGATATTGCATTATGCCTGCTACCTACAATACACTGTAATAACAACTGACCAACGACTGACTTCACTATGTACAATGCAAATTTATCTTTGATTTAGTCATGTGATTATTTTTATGTTATGTTGGATTGTGACACATTTTACATGTTTTATCTCGAAAATGAAATATATAATTATAGGGTTAATGCCAAATACGTCATCTTGCGAATATCTTGCCGACTGATTTGTAACTAACCCTTTACTGTGCAAATGTTCAAAGACACTTCACCTTCAGTCAGTGCTGACAGAAGACATGAATAATAGATCAGGGAGGATGTTTTATTTATCTTAACAAATTTCTCCGTTATGAAGCAGTTCAGATCATTTTACAGCGTTACCCAATCTGAAAGAAAACTCAAAAGCTTTTACTGCAAATAGCTTTTCCTTCCAGCAGAGCAAATGGAACACTTTAGTCAGTTTCAAAATGGAAACAGTTATTTGTGTGTCATACAGACAGACATACACCCACCATGGGGTTACGCACGATGCATCAGTATCTCCATAGTTACACTGTGATAAGGCACATTTAGCAGGAAGAAGCAAATCATATGTATAAATATACCGCAGTCGACCTGACTACACAAAATGTACTCTCATTATGTCTGTGTTCCAGAGAGTGTGGACACAGTGTTCACAGCCGGAGCTCAAACTGCAATCCGTTTGATGTCCAGTATTAGTATATAACATGGACATCAGATCTTTGGAGACCAATATCATATTTAACCTAGTGATCTGCAGGTGCACTTTGTAACTTTTCTGGTGGTCTTTTATTATTCTTACTCTGAACGGGCTCACCTCTCTATATATCTTACATGTAACTTAGCCGGATGGTGTCACCTGCTTGACTCTATGCAGTGTTGGAGCCCATTAATTAAGACCAATTACATGTTAGTGCCATAAATGTGCAAACTGCTGTATGCAAATTATTATTATAGTTTCACTATATATAATTGGCTGTGTGTCAGACAAAAGCAGTGATTATTGTGGATAACAAGTTGTCTCGTGTACATTGTCAAATAGTCAATGTTCACCTTGAGTAATACAACCAGTACGACATATTTGTGCATGCATGTGGAGTCAACACACAAGAAACAGTTTAAACGATCATAAAAACATAGAATTAAAAGCTGTGACACTCACACTCACCATCAGCTGTTTCATGGAGGCGTGCTCTTCGTTCTCTCGCGCTGCGTTATGGTCTTTGTGCACAATCTCCACGCGGATGTCATTCTTGGCCGAAACCACTCCTTTCAGATCTGTCAAACCGAAACCACAGACACACTTTAAAACATCGTCTGGGTTTGCTTTTGTATTTCTGCTAATTTATCAAGATGCCAAAATCTGAATCGAGATTTATCTTTCCCATGCAATACCCAGCGTTATTAATCATTTATCAAATCCAGGACTATCTTTCTGCTGTACACTTGCCTACGGTGACAGCTCGTTCTCAGTGGGACAATGCTGATATATTAGAGTCTTACTTTCTGTCTTAATTTTGCTTGCAAGTTCTCTCTGGTGAGCACAGATGGAGACGGGCAGTGAGGGCATAACCAGGTGCGCTTCCTCTGGAGTGCACAGACAACAGACATGCTGAGGGGACCAGAGTACACTTTGGATCTTTGGAGAGGGGCAGTCGCTGAGAACTGCCTCTCACATGAGTTACTGAGTGGAACATGAGAGGACGAGGTGGCCGTGGTGGACAGGGATGTCAAGATAATGAATGCTTAAATGATGATTGTGATTATTCAGGTCACATTACAACCGCACAAAACACAAAATTATAATTGTGATAGAGTTGTTTTTATTCAGCGTGTACTCCAAAAACATACATCGAAATGAAAGTGCTTTTTTTTTTTTATCTGGCTTTTGTCACATTAATTTACTTAATCAGAGAGTTTAATTTCATAAAGCTGTGCGAGTCCCCAATCTGAGTCAGTGTTGATTTTGCTTTTTACTTGTGCTGTGTTCCAGTTGTCTCTTGAAAACTCAACAACTCAGCAACATTTCATAGCCCTGAGTTTATCTGAGTGAGACAATCCAAAATGGCGGCTCCCTGGGTGTGAATAGTGTAACCTTCAGCAGTTAAAATATGTACAGTTCATGTACTATTCTACCTTTTTAATTTCTTCCCACTGTCTCCCCAATGTGAGTGAACCTGCTCCAGCTGCCGTTGAGCGCCTACAGTTTTAAATGCTCAGTAATGCTAATGTTGCTAACGCTAATATGGAGCTAATGTTAACAAAAGCAAAAATTCACTCTCAGACAACGCTTTATAAACTGCTAATGCAATAACACTGTCCAGGTTTGTAAATTAACTCATTTGGATCAACATTTTAGCTGATAGGAGCTCTTTCCTGTTTTGTATGACTTGTTTTGAGTCGTTACTGTTACATGAACTGTAATCCACTGGCCAGGGTTTTTTCTGATTCTACAACTGGAACACCGACACTAGGAGAAAACTTTTCTCCAAGATCCAAGTTCCGATTGCCAAGGACAAATGGAACGCATGAATAATTCACCCTAAAAACACTGCATTGGTTTATAGTTTTTGCAGAAATAAACTGCACCACATGGACACAACCACTGATCATTATTGTGTTTACTCCAGTACTCCAACTAATCAAGACATTTTATATGCTTTTTTATGCATTAAAAGTCAAATTATCAAAGTATTTAAGAGAAAATAATAACGAGTTCCTGTTTGTGTTTATACTTTCTCTAGAATTTTCAACCACAACGATGGAGCTGGAACTGGACTGTTACTATAGGTTACTGCAGGTCGACAAACTACTATCTAATATGGTCTAAATAACTTAGATTTTTAAACATATTCATATATTCTATGTTGAGTGCTGAAAGTATGGCAATTACAATATTTTTCGTGTCTTTATCAAAAATAAACTTTCTTAACAAACTCTAGTCAACTTAAATGACCGGCAAACTCAGGTTACAACTGACAGATTTTTTTTTTCCAGCTGAATAGTCAATTTTACGAATAACAAGATTCGGCGAACAACTCAAATTGGGGAATGACAAGCAATCTGAATGAAAGTGAATTAAGGATGCAACTGTTGTTTGGTCTTGGTGCCAATACTCGTAAAATTGTGATGTTTCTTCTCGCAACACTACATTTTTCTATCATGACATCCCGAGTGATGGGGAGACAGGATAATGCAGGATGTAAATTTCCAAAGCGAATGCCGTCACACTAAGATTGCATGAAATGAGCCCTGACACAATCCCTTTATCTCAGCACCACCAAAAATGTCTAGGCTATTGTTTTAGAGCAGTATAAATCTTGTATATAATGGCATTTTCAAAATATGTTTTACAAGAAAATCCTGCATATACCAGTAGTTTGTGATCACTGTAGAATTAATCAATTGTGGTAATGTACTTAGTTTTATACAAGAGAGATCAACATCATCATATATTTGACTGTGTGATTAAAGCACACAGAATAGGAGTTTTGGGGGTATAATTTCAAGTAATTATAAATATTTATTTAATGAATGTTGTACTAAGGAATAGGCTTAATACTATTTTTTGACAATTTAATTCAAATTTTACCAAATACTTTTATACTAGTTCTGACAAAGCCTAAGATCAGTTTAGAAAAGGTTAAATGTTGTCCTTTTAATGTTCATATCTATACTTTCTTACTAGTTTTCTTACTACTTTCTTACTACTTACATACTGGTTTTCGTATCCACCAGTATCGGATTTTCAACATTTTTTACAGTCCTTAGCTGTAATGTAGCATAATTGTTTTTAAAGAAATTTCAATCAATAGACCCATATTCCACAAGCAAATAGAAATGTTTGTGTGCTTGGAGATAATATTATTGATTCATATTTTAATATAGTTATACTGCACATGCTCCTGTGGAAGGAACAGAAAAGGGCCGTACTTCTCTGAGATCGTGTGCAACAAAACGCTCCGATGGTTCCCAAGAGAACGATGAAGGCCACAAACGCTCCCACTGCAATCCCAATGATTACGGCCATGGGGAGAGATTCTGCACAAAACAAAGAAACAATATATGTACTTGTATCATAATGTAAACAGGCCAACATCTCAAATATAACACACAAGAACCATTTTCTCTTTGTGTTCCTACGACTGCATATTAAAGCGGGATGTAATATTTTATTAGACGTGACATCAGTGCTACTAAAAATATGTTTTTAAAATGATGCGCAAAGTAATTACTTAGCCTTTTGTTATGTTCATGTGCAAACATTTTACTGTGTACAATCAGCTCATTATCCCGCTCCCTTATAACTTTAATTTACTCCTGTGCGGGCCTGTAAAAGTGTTTTATAAAGCACTGTCATTGGGCAGAGTGCAAGTATATGTGCACCGCTTAAACTCAATCAAACACTGGGGCCTGATAGGTGCGTTTTGCGACTCTCAGGATGAATCCAGAAGCCATTTGTCCCTGCAGCATCAGCAACCTCATTAAATGGTACCTTAATAAGGAAGGCTCAAATTGCGACATTTATGACCTTCTCACATTTTAAACAATTGCCAAACAACCATCTCTCTTCTACGGCTATTAAAGGCTGTTTAATGTCCCCATTGATCAATGTCACTTTCACATAAGCAGCTTATTATTTATAGTTTGTTACAAGGGAACACCAAACAGCGCTTCCCCAACATTAGAGGACAGCGGGTCAGTACATAAAAAGGCCGTATTTCATTGTTCTGTTAAATATATAAATAAGTTGCCTTTTAAAATGCACTGGGTGGGACTCCACACTTGAAATTCAGCTCGTTGCCCATGTAAAAAAGGTCCCTGTTTCAATTTGATATACTTTAGGTTAAACCAGGGAGCTAATTTGGAATAAATTTATTACTGCCGTGTTCTCAATAACGGCACATCAATCGTTTCACAATTTGGGCCGCGCAAATCCAGCGGCTGTCAACTGTCACTCCTTGCGAACTTGAAATGAAATCTGATGAGGCTTTGACAGTGCTTCTGACAAAACCTTGCAACTGGTTTCGTAGCAACATTTGACAGAATTTAAAAAAAAGGATTGGAGTCTTCTATTGCTGGACTTGAACGTTTGGGACAATTCTCGAGAGTTTCGATTGTTTGGCTTGAGCATGGAGAATTTAGCAATGGGAAAGTACTAAACAACAAGTAACTAAGTGAATCTGTTTAATGTGTACCTATTATGTTCTGTACAACACTTATAACTCAATTATTATATTACAATATTGCTTAATGTTACAGCCTCAGGAATACCACTTTACTCCCACTGTCTTCAAACTGTGCCTGAGGTTGTATTAGTTTAACACTTCTTAAATGTACGTAACGTTTCTCACGGCCTGTAGAAGATGGTTTTGCCTTGAATGTTTGACTGTATGGGATCAAATCTATCTTGCATCTATAGAATTGCATATTTTTATTACTTAAGACACCTTAAAACATTGCGTTAACATTTTTTCTTTTTAATGAATCCTCAAATATTATCAAAAACGTACAGTATTTTTTTTGGGTGTGGACTTGGGAGGCTAATGGCCAAACTTCAATCTACTTTATGCCTCTTCAAATGCAGTATTTAGTGAAAATGCACCAATAGAAGACACACATTTCTACTTCTACTGCCATCTACTGAACATAGATAGAGAAGAGAATGGTGGCTCGAACCTTGGCTCCCACCTTGTTCCTTCAGGCGTATGATCTCTGTGTCGGAGCCGAAGCTGTTCCAGGCCGTGCAGTTGTAGATGGTCTGGAAGTCGGCCGGAACAATGTTACTCATGGTCAAAGTGGAAATCACTCCTTCCTCCGTGCTGACCGTCTCCACAGTGTAACGGCCCGATGTTCCCGACTCCAGCACCGTCTCCTTCCACGACCAAGCCTGGAAATATGAATAATAATCGTCAGGTCACGCGGCACAGCATTGATGACCGGAAACACTGTCAAAAACTGAAAAACTATGTTAAAAAACTAAAGTTAAGGCAAAAGACATTTCCTAAAACAAATCACACGTTTTTCCTCATGATTTGCTCACACTTATTCCAAACAAACACAATTCCTGACACTTTTAAACATCCACCTCCAAATGACAAGCTCGTGGAGCGCCGATAAAAGAAAGCCACGCATATTCACATTCATTTCACGGTTTATTTATGCAGAGTGAAGTTTATTTAGTGGTTATTTAATTTTATTGGCTCACTTCACTAATTGTGTCAAACACATTTGTTTGGTGATAATGTGGTGCTAACTACATGAGGTATTTTATGTGTGAGGAACAGAAGATAGTCAACAGATAAACAACATGTGGTGATAATAGACAGGTGGCTAAAGCGAGCTGTGAAGGTACAGTGTTACTCTTTTATTTTATTTCCGTCCCAGTGTGCATCCGCTGAAACAACAAAAAACAATCTATGGAGCGTATAGAAGTCCAGTCTCAAAGGCTCTCCCAATAAACTTGGTATTAATTAGGCTGCCTGTTGAGGCTCTATGCATACCACTGTAATAAAAACACATATTAGATGACAAAGTAGGGTAATTAGGCATATGCAAACACAGACTCACAAATTAATAATAGGAACAAAATGAGCTCAGAGACTAAGCGGTTTATAAAGCCTTCATAAATCTTAATGGGATCAGTACAAACAGAATAGAGGCACATATTGAGGATAGGTCCACATCTTTTCCCTAGAAAACTTTATGTATAATTCAAAGATTAAAAAGAAGTTCAGTGGTATCGTTGTATTACCTTGGCTTATAAAAAAATAAAATCCATTCTCATGTTGGGTAATCTCACTGAAAACGTGTTGGAACACTCACAATGCGATCTGGAGGAGGGGTGCTTCTGATAAAACATTTGATTTGTCCTTTTTCCCCATGCAGCGCCTGCTGAGTCTGTGTGCTGGAGATTGTCGGGGGCCCTGAAACAAGAACAACAGTAATCAAATCGTTAAAGAGGATTCTTTTGAATAAAACATGAATGAGACTAAACAAGACATAGAAAAGGTCATTGAACAATTGCTTTCGGAGTAGAAATTTATTATGTTCCAATCACTCTCCTATCAGCAATTTTACAGCAAACTCTATAACAAGACATTATTATTTTGTTGATACAGCAAGGTACAGGTGCGCCGCATCCAAGGACATACAAGGGCAGTTCTCTACAGAAAATGAGGGTCAAAAGCATCAATGTGAATCAAGAAAGTGTTGATTTATTACCCACTTGATTTCTTCCACTGAGGAAAAAATGCATGTGGAGAGCGTAATCGCAACTCCAATAGACAATGGAAAATTCCAAACGTTACAATTTCACCTTGTTGACTTTTTGAACCGAGGTAGAAACGAGGACTTACAATATGAGAAGCCAATTTAGCTTATTCTTTTAATGTTGTGTTCTGCTCGGGCTGCGTGTTTTCAGTTGAGACGGGCTGCTGTAAGAAGTGGTCGTCTTGCCATCTGTTTCTGTGGCACTTCCCACCAGGTGACAGGCTAATATGACGGCGGGATGCCACACTGGACCTGAATGTGTCCTTCACATCATTTCTATTGGGTTTATGTAAATGTATCAGATGGAGTTAAGGAGCATCAAACACTGCACCTGCCGTCATTCAGTGTGTCAGAAAAGGATGCGACAAAGTGGATATTTAACTAAGAAAGCTTTCGAAATAACCAATGCATATCTCAACTTGATCTTTTCATACATGTCTAGACAGATTTATTATGTATAGCTGATTGTACACTTGTACAACTCAATAGCTCACTTTGAAGAGTGTGGATAATTGCTTTTCAGGATACTTATATATAATGTTTACATGAGATTAGACTGGTAAGTGTTGATAAATCATTTTTTTATATATTCTGTTGTATAAAAGTAACATTTATTTGCAGTTGAAAATAAAAAAATGCATTAAAATAATATGACATCATCAAAATTGCCAACAAACAAACAAACAATCAAACAAAATGCCACTTTCTTGTCCATGATGTTCAAAAGGAGTAGGAGGATGTTTTAAAGCTTATACTCCTGTTTCACCTCTTTATTCATGGACTAATCTAATACAAAAATGTCATATAACCAACACAAAATGTATCAATATATGTTTTCTTTTCTTTTTTTAAACATTTTTGTAAGTTAATTATGTTCTTACTTAACTTAAGTTCCATGTTCAGAGAATTCCACAATTTTACAGCACAATGCAAATACTTTTTTTATTCTTTGCATCTTTCCTCAACTCTAATATTGTATTGTGCATTTAAGTTGTCTCCTCCTTCTCTTTCGGGGGGAAACATGGACTGTATTTATCTTGGTAGAAGTTTATTACTCACTTTGAACACGATGAATCATAACAGCATGTACTGTTCAAATAAAATGTTTGACACTTAAGATACACTCTACAAGCCATATTTCACAAGTCCTTAATCAATTTGAATGTAAAGTCGTGCACAGTTTTTTGGGGGGTTAAGAATGTGGGTTTAAGGGGGCGGCAAACGAGGCAGCTTCTTGATTAGGGAGCCAACTTCCCTCAAACTCCCCTCATCTCTCCGACGATACATAATTGCAGTTTATTACCTGTCTCTTATTAAAATGAATTAGCATTTTAATGAGTCTTTGCCAGATGGTGGCTCGGTATACTAGAGGAGAACGCTGGAGGCTTGTGCCTAGAATGAAGGCTGTAATGAGAGCTGTTCTTCTCCTTATAGGAATTGGTCAACATGTGGTGACAGTACGACAATAACATGTATGTACAAGACTCAGGGTCATCCAGGGACACGTATGCAAACAGCAGCGGAAGAAGAACTCAGTGTTGTATTTCACGCATATTTTTAGAATTGTTTAAGCGTTTGACGTAGTGATTTTGATCAAGAAATGTGCAAGACTTTGGTCAACAGTAGCAATTCAAATACATTTCTTAATACTCTAGTGAATTTGATGTATATCGTTTTGTTTCCTCAGAGCGTTGGGGACTTGAGCTAAAAAAAATATGCAGGATTTCACCATGATAAGGCTAATTAAACTAATTACAAATGTTCTACTTTTCACTTCAGTTCAAAAATCTAGTATAGTACAATGTTCAGATACCTGCTTTCAATTGCAGTGAAGTCAAAGTAAAAAGTCTCAACTGTAAAAAATGACTTTGCAAACTACTAACATTTTACAGTAGTACAGTAAGTATACTTTGTTACTGCAAACAGGGTCGGTGGATTCAAATCAATAAGAAATCAAGTAAGAGCTGAAAGTAGAATCTGGTATTGCTGCAACAACCACTACTTGGTAAAATTTTGGTTCCAGCTATTCGAATTACAAAATTAAGAATGTACTCAAACCAAATTATGTCCAAAATAAATCCAAAATGTGTTTGCATAACATCTAACTTCCACCTCTGCAAGTGCAAGCGCAGTGCAAGTGAGACACGCTGTTAGTGTTTGCCAGCGTAAACACGCTTTAGATCAAGGCTGCATAAGGCCAGTGGAATGGGAGGATCTCGTCTAGTGTGTGGCGGGTAGCGGCAAATGAGGAATATAATTATACCGCTTTATCTCTGCAGTTCAGCCCGGGTTGCAAAGTATGTGCGCAACTCTCATTGTGTGATCAAGGTACAAACAAGGAGAGGAGGTGGAGGAGGAGGTGGGTGCGTCTAAAACATCAATGCGAGCAGCGGGGGATGTAATCAAAATGCACAGTGCAGCGTTTGGGTTGTTCGTTTTTGAGGAGGTGTTAAGTGAGAAGTGGACATTGCAATCTGATTACACGACATGTGAGCGTAGCAGGAAAAGGCCACGGCCCGCCTTGTGTACCCACTCCCAAACCGCTCCATCGACGAAAGTGTGACATTTAGTTTTTTAAGAGAGGTTTTTTTTTATTTCTTTGTCGATGAAAGGGGATGTTGGTAGCTGGAGGGCAACTACGTATGTCAGGTGTGGAATGACTTGCATGTTAACAATGTGGAGTCACTGATGGAGAGTTCAGAGAAAGAGTGATTGAATTGTCTTATTTTGGGGGAAAAACAAAGATCAGACATGAGATTAGTACAGATTATTTCTTTACTTGTGACACCTGTTTGTGGATAAGGCAAGAAATGAACAATGCATCATACAATTAGAGTTTAAAGAGTTTAAGTACCTGAATTTGTTTTGTAAAAATGTGTACAAGTATTTTGTCTTGTCAAACCAGAGCCCTGCGACGAGTTGGCCACTGTCCAGGGTGTACCCCGCCTAAGGCCCGAAGTCACTGGGATAGGCTCCAGTCACCCGTGACCCCGAAAGGGAACAAGCGGTAGAAAATGGATGGAAACCAGAGACAAAAGCAGTGCTCCGATTGGATGCGTTTGGGGGGTCCACCTTAGTTTTTCACTTTACCGTCTGAAAAAAGCTCTTTTAAAAACGTATTAATGCCTGTGGATATTAATAATGTGCCAAAATGGGTTCGTGGAAGCTAGGAACTAGTTGAACAGATTTAACTACGGTGTGAAAATCAGGTTCCCCACCTTCTCTAAAACGGTAACTTTTCTTGGTTTGCAGAGATCAGCATCTAAACTTGTCCAAAAGTAAAGCACAATATAGTTCAAACTGAAAGAGATGACACAAAAGTATGACCTCAATTTCAAATGTACGTGGTCAGAACGTGATTTTTATAGGGTATATTTTTATACATTGGTCTCTTGTGCTGTAATGTCACTTTTAATGCATCTTTTTTTTTGCCCTCAGTTGTAATAGCTCTTTAGATGCACTTAAATTCACAAATAATTCTGCCTTTGCTCCTAATTTCCCCATAATCACAATAGGTTACTATAGAAAAACGATGCACTTAAAGCGGTGACAGCCTTTAGTGTTTTAGAGTGGCCTGGGCTCATTTCCACTGCTCTCTCTGCATTGTGTGATCCACGCACCATTTCAAAAGGACACGTCTATAATAATAACTCACTGCACTGTCTACAATCTCTGTTTCAACTTTTTTTAAAGAGGGATTTAAGAACTCAATGCCCTCTGCTTTAAAGGGTAGTAATCTGAAACCACACATAATGTATTGGGTCGAGAACAATGCTGTCAATCCATCCCATTAGTTGTTTTAAATTATTTATTCTCTGTTATCCTATATTCTCTTGCCTTTGTCCCAGTACGCCAATATGACATGTGTCAAGTTATACATCTTGAAAAAGATTAGTGCGCTATTGATTAAACACACTGAGTTCCAAGTGACAGAAAGACCAGCTTAGTTTAAACAAAGTCAAATTACTCTGGGACACGCCACATCTTAAATTCTACTTCATTAACTTACATTTTCTCTCATATTCATTTTCATTGTGGGTTTAAGAAGTACTGGAATGCTAATTAACCAGGAACATAAAGACTGTCCATAAAGAGAACTGTCTGAATAAAGATCTATAACAAGCCGATGCACAGTGGGATACAAGGGCCCTCACTGTCCCTTCCTTTTATCCTGCTGTGGTAATGGGCTACTTCTCCGTGGGATACCCAAGTACTTCTGCCATTAAAACCAGTGCGCACGTCACAACAAAAGTACAATCCAACTTGGCCCGTGGATCTGATCGTGAAAATTCATGGGATAAATGTTTTTAGACGAGCTCCGGTCAGGTTCAGCAGCGGCTTCATAAATGACGAGATGACTGACTGTTGTGAAAAGCCATTAGAAGCTCATGGCGGTGCCGGTCGAGTGGATAACACATGGGGAGCGTCATGAGTTCGAATCTGGCTCTCAACAATTTACTTCATGTCCTTCTACAGTCCTATAACTCGGCATTGGCCCTTGAAAGTTGTAAAATGTATTAACATGTTTGAAAAGGACATACGTTTCCTGTTCATCAAAAAAACAGAACTTGAAAGTAGATGTGTTTAGACTAGATGCACATTTCATCTTAATGCAAAGCTATATAAGATCATTATTTTGACTGTATGCATCCCACGGCGCTTGTTCTTGTTGCCACTTTAAGATCTATACATTCATATTCATTCCCCATTCGGAAATAACCTGATTAAAGTAAGCAATTTTCGTCCATTAGTAACTCAAACACAAATCGTCTTCCCTGCTAGCTGTTTGACAATAATTAAATTACATAGATCCCTGGGGACAAAAACTGAAATCCTCATGTCTATGTGGTGCACCAGCGTGGAAGCCAGTGACACAAGAGGTAGAGGCAATGACAAATTATAAACACATGTAATATAAATGAGGGCGTTTAGGAGTGTGGGGATAACTGCAGGGAAGACAAATAAAAACAATCGCTCATGTGCAGAGACAGAATAATACAAATACTCAAGGCCAATTCTTGCTGCTACTGTATACTTCATTATCATTTTGATAAAACACTAACCACCGGATTCTCAAAATTGTCACTCCTCTGCTAAACATTCAGTTTTTATTATCACGCACAGAATAAGACTAGGTTAAACACAACTGGATAGAAACAAAAGTGTGGTTGTCAAAAATATCTAACTCAAACTAGTACTGAAACTGGAGACTCATTTGACACTTCCTGAATCGTATGTTAGAATTAGTACAAAGTCCACATTAAAGCAACTGCTATTATTTTGTTATTATGAATTGTGTTGTTGTTTTTCTATATATCTTTATCACCAGTATCGAGTTTGTCCTTTGCAACAAAATTACGATTTTGTTGTTGTTGTATTGTGACAACACTATTAGACTCAAGACCAAGGCCTGTAGAAGGTTAACGGTGTAGCTTTGGTTTTTTTAGCGGTATTATTAAGCTGGATCACTTTATCAGGGAAGATTTCTATGGTAACAGGCCAATAATTCATGCTCCAGACCAAGTAAAGTTCAAGAAGATAAGACGACTCTTTGACCAATCAGAGACCAGATATCCACTGAACAAACGAGTGGCCGAAGAGAAAGAGAGCGCAGCGGAGAGATGAGGAAATGAATAAGCAACAGCGGGTGTTCTTTTATATCAACGCACATTGATGTATAAAGAGGAGGAATGATTCAAACACATGTAACTTATGCTGGTGATTCCTAGATGGAATATGCCCATTATCTTTAATCATACTGTACATTAAATACGCATTTGTACAGAATTAAGCACTAAATATAACTGCGCACATTTGCACAATCGTCTTTACACGCTGCTTGGCTCAGACATCACCGCTGTTCATTTAATCCACGGCACTGAATCATTTGTCATTCATGACTTTAGCACATGTGAGATATAGTCTGTTTTATCAATGAAGGATTTTCAAATAAATTTTCACCGTGGCATAAGTTGCGTGGCTGTAATTAGTCACTAAGTGTTGACTCCACATGAACGAAGCGCCTGCATTTCTTTTATCTTCATCCATCTAAATTTGATCTCTTATTTCCTTGTATATGATCGTGATTATGACTGTTACTCATGTTTGAAGAATGTTTTTTCCTTCTCCATTGGTCTAGTCAGCTGCTCCGCCCCCAGCCCCGCCCCCTGCTCCCCTTCACACGGCTTCATTCAGAAAATCTGGGGTTGACGGAGCAAGTTGTGAACCTGTTTCATCATAATCCGAAGACACTCATGTCCGGGTTAGCCAAAGAGAAACTATAAAGTTCAGCCAGCTTCGTAACACAGGCTTCAGAACTAAAAAGGACAAAACCAGCTGATCAAATTATGATACAGATCTGGTCAAGCATCCCTGGACTGATAATAGGTCTGCCAATCAGCACAAACAGCCTCTCTGACAAAGGTGTGTGAAGTAACTTGCCCAAGGACACGATATCTGTACGAACTGGCTGGAACTGCATTTGAACCGCCAACCTTCTGAACGGAGAGCTCTTCCACCTGGGTTACGGACAAAATTGGAACGCAACACACCACCGCTTGCCAATGAAGCTCGTTTGCCTGCAATAGTTTCTGCTCCACTGTTTGAGAACCTCCTGGCTCAAAGACAAAACAGCTCTCTATCAACAACAAAAGAAGACCTCTGGAGAGACAACCTCCCCTTCAGCTGCTGCGTTTGCACTTCCAGTTTCAACTCTGACAATCAGATTCACCTCTGGGTCAGAAATTACTGCACAATCCTCAAGTGACTCAGGAGAGAAGAGCTGATCGTCAATAATTCAGGGAAAAAGCATAAAACGGAGAACGGCTTTGGAATGTCAAGTGCTCATTTCCAAACGGCCTGTGGAGGAATTAAAGAATACAAAACGTTGTCATTTTGAATGAAGCTGGACTGCAAGTTGTGTCCACTCTTATATGCCTGTTAGTTTTCTTGTTCAAACATGCTCCTTCATGCGGCTGAAAATACTGTGGAATGTGTTATTATGTATTCTGTTTTCACATTTAGGATCCCGGCGTGGATTGCTTTGAACAGAATACAAGACAAAAAGAATTATTTGCCTTCAGCCTCTTCTGCCATAATTCCAGCTCCAGTCTTGGCTGCGGAGGCAGGTTTTTTTTCGCAGTTCATAGGAAATCATGGTTGTGATCTTGTGCTGCAGGGAACATGCTTACCCATTCTCTCTGATATGCAAAGCTAATGTGTGAATTTGGAGGGGGAAAAAATGTTTGCAGTTCTCGATCTATCCCAGGATCAGTGGGTTGTTGCTTACAGGCTTTTGTTGGTTTTCCAAATGTATAATGCAAATACAAAAGGGAGGAAGAAATGGAAACGGTCTTCCTGGAATCTTGAAACATGATCTCTTTGGGGTTTTGCTGCATACAAATGGACACAGAGGGGAATAAAATACGTTTGAATCTCACAAAAGAGTCGGTGTCATATGCTGGCTGAATAACAAGCACATATGATACAGTTTTGTTAAGTTATAGGTTTTAGCTATTCATTAGTCAACCAGTGTCTCCATACAGGCTGCTAGCATGGAAGTCATGACATAGGCAAATGCAATAAAGTACTTTTCATATCTTAATGGAATATGCTGATCTTTTGAAGGATAAATGTCAATATATGTTGCTTGATGCAATTTCAGTGCTTGGTGTATTATGTTACTTTTGTTGAGTTATACCAGTTGCAATTTCAGGACTAGCTATATCGAACCTTTTATACAACCTTAAACAATTGGCCACAAAGTTTTGATAATTAAAGTAGGTAAACTAAATGATGTGGGTACAGGAATCAGGAAGAACACATATGACAAAACATGGACTAAACTTAATAGGGTTTATCGAGGTCTAAACATGGTGGAAGACAAAGTTGAAACAAAGCAAAGACACTAGATTTCTATAATCAATAATCAAATCCAAATTAAACGTATTAAAGCTGTGAACTGCAAAGACTGTAAGGACTAGTACTGCACTTTGGGAAACCCAGTCTATTCCATTTGTGTCTAGTCGATGAAGTTTGGGTGAACACTTCTCAAACTTCACACATTTCCTACAGACTGTGTCAGCCTTTTACAGAGTATACTATAGCGCTCTGCTGACTGCTGTGACAAATGGCTTGCTTCTTGCCACCACTGACCCAAGACCCCTGGATCCACTTCTGTATGTGCATCTATTTGACCATATTGTCAGTGCACTGCATCCAGAACTTGTTTGTCACAGAATGTATTAATAAAATACAACCACTACTTACCATTGACAGTCAGTGAAACCTCCTTTTCGCCTGCTCCGACTCTTGGGACCACGGCGCGGCACACATATTTCCCAGCATCCTCTTGTCTCACAGACTTCAATGTCAGGAGGTTCTCGTTGCTCAAAACCTACAGCGAAAAACAGTCTGAGCTCATCAAAGTGAATGTGAGCAAAGTCACCTCTGCATTTGCGATAACAACACATCGGCTCTGAGGCACAAGCAGAGGTAGGACCATTTAATAACTTAAAGGGCACCTCTTCTCAATTATTAAAATCCAATTTGGGGTTGAGCTCAGAAGTGAAAAGTGGGTTGGCTTTGGCCTTTGGTTCTGACAGAACACGGTGGGAATGGTCTGGATTTGAAGATCAAAATAACAGACGTAGGTCGCTATGAGGCAAATATAACTGTGTTATAGGCCAAGTCAATAACTTTTGATATTATAGAACATTTAATAGATTGAAGAGGTTACATTGAAATGAAAACATATTTCGTAGATTCAGTATAACAATTAAGGTCTAGTTGACACATTTGCTTGGGGTATTTGTTTTATGTAAATAAAGGTATCTCACCACCCCAGAGCCTCTCTTCATCCACACAATGGTCAGCGAGGGGTTTCCTGTCCATGCACAGTTGAACACAGCGTCGGAGCCGAGGTCCACCTGTAACGACTGAGGCTCGGCAGCCATGCGTGGACCAACTGTTGGAATAAACATCATTAACACTCCATGATTCATTGATAATTAAACTCCCACTGAGCTGGCAGCGGCACTTACGGCTCAGACACCAAATATAAAAGACAGCTAATCCATAATCATTTGCAGTCATGCTTCTGGCATAACTAAAAAGTATGCAAAAGAGAGATGAGCTCGCCCACTCACAGTAGACATCCACGTTTCGACTGATGTTGGTGCTGCCGAGGGCGTTGGTAACTTCGCAGGAGACCGGTTCGGTGAAGAAGGAATGGTCCACAATAACTTCATATGTGTCTCCAGCAATCTCTTTAATTATACTGCCGCCTTTGGCCCACCTGGAGAGCGGGTTAGAAATAAGGAGAAAAGGGGAAAAAAGAGAAGGCATTACGACAGGTTTGCACACCTCTTCGTGTCAATAGTCTTCTTTCATGTGAATAAATCATCATTCTGGGGGCAGGTGTGGAGGTGCTGGCTTCAGCATATTTTGGTGGCAGCCCTCTATGCTGTGACAAGCTCACTGGCAACTCCAGAGGCAGACAGCACCTTCCTCATTACGGAAAGCGAGCGGTGAGTGCAGTTCTTGAGTGTCAGCGGAGAAAAAAACAAAACAAATCACGCCATGACAAATGAGTTGCTCTCTCACCTTTTGAAGCTGCAGTCTGACATGTTCTGTAATATACCCAACATCTGACGTTCATAAATTGACATGGGATGCTATAAAGAACACCTGTTTGTATTTTGTGACTGATGGCTCTGGAATAACGACATAACTCTGCCATTCCCAACATTCTTTTCCTGTAAAATTCTAACGATGCCACGGCACTCTGCATGTGTGGATAGATCTCCACAGCTGCAACAGACAAGGCCCATTTATAAAACTAAAGGCATCGGCTTCCCTGCATGTCTATTTGGAGGATTTTGACAGCTATGGGACATCCAATGCATCATACATCTAAACACTGCCATCCTGGTATTGAAAAAAAGATGTTGCAGCAAAAGGCAGTTGAAAAAATGACAGCAAAAGGCGAGACTGTCTAAAATGTTTACTTTTGCGATACGTTTTCTACAGGTTATGGGCACGCAATTGTTTTTCGTGACTAACCAGATTAAAAGCTTTTAAATGACTTAAATTAATCAATAAGCATACTGTTTTAATTGGGATACACATGGTTATTTTTGGCTTGGGTTTTGCTTTCCCAATTTGCGTGAGACAGGGAGGAAAATGTAGCGGCACAGAGAAGCACCTGTGTTTCCTGAAATATTAAAATTGGGGCAGACTTGCTGTTTATGGCATGTCTGACCTTTACAGAAGTGACTCGGGAGCAAGAGCAGGAGTTGTAAAATGTCTGGGTGGTAGTGCAAAGGAACAAGACTCACTTTGCTGATATCGCCCAAGGAAAGATGTCTGCACTTTCTATCTGCACAGTCTAACATTATCACTACACATTAGATAGAGAGCAACATTGTGTGACAGAACGTGATTTGCATTTTAAAGTTTAAAGTGTTTTTTTGTAACATAACTTTTTTTGTATCATAAATTTGTTTGTATTCAATCGTCTGTTTTCTTATGATGGTTAAATATACAAAGGGGAATTTATATTTCACATAAACACAAATATCTAATGTTTTGTGAGTGAGAATTTAAAGTTTTCTGATTTTAGAGTCAATTTATTCTACATTTTTGTCCTCCTTTGAGCTGAACCTTTATTAGAACTAGCCCCATTTTAGATGGTTTGGTCCTGGTTTTGACTCGGTTTAGTACTTCGATGGCCAAATATTTTCGCAGGTATCGCTTGGTGTGAACAGTTTGAGAGCTACTGTTTCAGGTGTTTTCATTTTGCTCCATACCATATATTTATTCTCTCTTAGCGTAGTGCAACCTAGCATTACCATATTCCATCTAAAAACACCCCCACGCTCTTTTTCTTGTTCTTCGTGCTAATCTGCAATGACCCTTGACTTGAAGAGCAAATATATTACCTACTAATTAATATCATTCACAACCAGAATAACTGTCTGTCTTGAGTTACTTAGGCCTGAAGACTCTCTGAGATGATGATAACCCACTACATAGGATTGCAACCAAGCAAGACACTAAAATTGCTGCCTCCGATGTCTATAATGAAGGTTCGGCACTGGTACACATGTTTGTATGAAACACTTCCCGCCCACTCCTAGGTCTATCTCCTGCCGTAAAAGGTGTAATATGATAAGCGCAGATGCAAGTGCAGGCGGGTGGAGGTTAGAGCTGGCGGGTTTGTAGGAAGCTGACAGTATTACGGAGAGGAGCGCTGATAAAATATGGCCATCCATGGGGAGAAGCGGCCTCTGCAGTGCTACTGTGCTTGGGTCTTGTCCAACTCTCATGTCTAAACATAACCGGCCCGAGGTAACGCAAACACCTGCATACCCAATGGGAGGTCACCGGGGCGACTGCGAGCTTGGTCGATAGCTGACTCACTTTGCACCGTTGTCTGCTATTCGGGGACTTGATTTGACAAACGGGTGCGACTGTTCAAGTATATTATTTGAAAGTATATGTGTGTCTGCGAGGTGTTAAACGGATAAACAGACCAGTAATGGAAGCAGTAGTTGAAGGAGAGTGAGAAGACAAGGGTGTGATGGAGGTTGGCGAGAGGAGCTTTGTATGCGCCGAATGTGATTAAGCCAATAAAAAGAGTGACAATTAAATTAAGCAGGTATCTGTGCCATCAGCATCCAGGCCCACAGTAAATCAGGCCTCACAGTTATTATCAGCATGGTTAAGCACAGCATAGAGTGTTCCATTCGCACTTACAAGCTTATTGAAAGTGATAGAGATAAATCATTAGCAGAATATAAACTACGGTAATGGGCAGGTTCAAGGATGCCATATTGGAATTCAGAAATGAAGGAAATTCTGACTGACACTGAAGTGTTAAGCAACGTTTTTTAATACTTCAATCCAAGGGCGCTTTGACCGCAATTTGCATTACATTTTTGGCAGACGCTGGTTAATTTGTGTTGTAAATAAACACTATAAACTATGTATTGCTTCTTTTTAACCATGCATATGCTTTTTGAAAGTATCTAACCAATGATTGCCAAATTATTTTATTTTAGTATTTCTATTAGTTCTTTGTTTTTATAGTTCATTTTTGTATTGTGTTGTTAGCTGTATCCAAGTAATTTCCTTACACAGTTGATAATATTGGTCAAGTTGGTGGATAAATACGGTTTGCAAAAGACAAAGACAAACATTGCCCTTGTTTTAAATCATTTTTGTTATAGTCAAAAAGGAAAACATTCAACATTTTTACTTTCAGAATAACATAGACCCATCCAGAAAATAGTGTGAGAAAACACGCTCACAGCTCTAAATAAATGTCCAAAACAAGTGGAAGCACACACAGCATCATTACCTACCCAGTTGCACTTCAAAGGAAAACTCCCCAACAGTTTGAGCTGGAGTCAAAAACAAACAACTGGAACAAACAATAGAGAAAACTGTGCAGGAAAGGATTGGGTTATTTGTGGCAATGCCATAAGGATCTGGTTCTGTTGTCGCCTGGTGGTTGCATGTATAGACGAGGGACCTGATTTGCTTTGTTTATCTTTTTCCCAAGATCCCTCTCTGTCTTTCTATCCCTCCTCCCCTCTCTTTCACACTCCCTCTCTCTCTTTCTGTGTGTGTGTGTGTGTGTTTCATTTGCTCTCTTTTGCTCTGTCTCTGCCATCCTTCTCCTAATTTTCTGGTGGTGTGTGGCTTGGATCAGCGAAAACCCTCTGTATCTCCATCAGAAGCTGGCAGAGTGATACTTGCCTGTTTTCCAGTTTTCCGCCAACACAAAGCACCCCAAAGACCCGCTTGTCTGTTTTTGTGGCGTTTTTGATTCACGGTGCAAACAAATGGCCATTACTGCTCTTCATTCACTTTTTGCACCGCTTTTATGAGCGCTTCAAAAGAAAGCCCCGGCACAACTTCATTCCATACTTTGAACTATAACTGTCCTTCTATCTGCAAAAACATATATATTTCTTTCCAACTGGCACCCTTTTAAGATCTCATTGAAATTGTGAGACCACCTCAAAGCCAACAGCAATTCATTTTTTTAATAGAGCCCTGGCGTCTGTATCTCAAGTGCCCATTGAATCGGGTGGAACAGAGTGTAGCAGAGCATGCTGGGAATAGACGACTCTCTTGGGGATACACGTCCATCTGTCTAAGACTTACTCTGTCCTTGTGCCATATCTGATCTGGGGTAGACACAGAGTATTAGCGCTGAATAATGGCACACAGCGTCTGACCAGCTTCCTGCTCTCCACTGTGATATTGCTTTCGGGAGGAGGAGGGGAGTAAGTGCAAGGGCTCCATCCCCAGTGAAAAACCTCTCAGGGAGGCATGACGAGGCCCTCCAAAGCCCTGAACTCCAATGGTCCATGGGAGCACTGGGGCTCTTGTATAAATTGCAGATAAATCTTAAAGCGGCCTATGAAGCTCAATAATGGGTAGAGAGGATAACCTTGGAATATCAAAAGTTATTAGTCTGTCGGTACAATATTTAAACCTTTAGTCAACGACAAAGGAAGGGAATAGGTGAGCGGAATGGAACAAATATATTACGCCGGAGGTAAAGTGGCAGTTTTACCCTCTCTTAGCTCCCGTTTCGACAACCTTATTTCATTCTGCACTCTGTCAAAGTAACCGAAAAAGTCATCTCGAACTGCCATTGCATCTTAGCTCCTTGAAGCCCAAGGGAGGGAGTCTGATTGTAGCATTGATCCAGTCTCATAACAATAGAGGTGAAATCCCCTCCGCTATAGACGTCCTGTCTGCGCCGCGCGCCCACACAATCAAATACAAACCTTGTTTTCCGCAATATCACCACTCGGCCTCCCCCTCTTTCTCCTCTTTCAAAAGGGCAGAATCCATCAGAAAAGGCTACATCTCTGTTTGGCCACCAGCGAGTCTGAAGTACAACCATTTCATTTCCCAGTGCTGAAGGATTCGGAGCCACCCAATACCATTTCGTATTGATTTCGCACCATTACATTTTTCACTTGTCGTTTTTACGAAAGTCCCACATAAAAAAGCCCTTCAACAGGGAAGTAACTGTAGTGTTCAATTATCGTGTTTTGTATATTTTTGGATTTTAATCTTGTAGTTGTTTGTTTCACATCACACACAATTATGCCTAAATACTTCATCATCAACACCCCGGTCTATCTCACAAGTACAATATCTAAAGCCGAGTCAGAAGTGTTTTTACGTTCATCCACATCAAGAAAGCAGAACAGATACCGTAGTTTCCGGACTATAAGTTGCACCTTTTTTCATAGTTTTGGCCGGGGTGCAACTTATGCTTATATTTATACTTATATGCTTGTATACTTAAACTCCGGAGTGACATATATATTATATTATTTGTTATTTTCACACTTGCAACCACATTTCATACGCCAGTTCTACTTATATATGTTTTTTCCTTTTCTATTATGCATTTTTTGGCTATTGTGACAGTCGGGTAATACTTATAGTACCGAAAATACGGTAATGCTTTCTACTTGTCTAAAGAAATCTATCAATGGCAGATTTTGTACCATTTAGTTTTTGTACCGATTTGTATCTTGACCATGTTTCCTCCAAAGGGATTTTAACTATTAACACAATTGGCTAAAATACAAATAATATCTTTTAAGCCCATTTCCTTTTAGTCAGACTTATATATTTCCTTTGACAGCTCTTCCTTCCTGTGCCTTTTGCGCTCACCTGTATTGTGTGACAGGAGGGTTGGCCTTCGCTGAGCAATGAAATCTCACCAAGTTGCCCTCCAACACCGGCTGTGGCTCCACTGAGAGGTTCACGAGAGGGAGATCTGAAAAGAGAGAATAGAATTATGGTTCTGGCAGCAGCCTTGCCTTTTCCCTGATAGCCCCACAGACAAACACTTTGCTGCTGACTTGTTTTTGTTGGTACGCCACAGAAAATACGCGCCGCGCCACCTCAATGAAATAAACCACAGTGATATTTCATGGAGTTTGTGGTTTATGTTATTTCATTTGACAATTTATTTTATTATGATGTGTTTGCTGCTGTGTAAGCAAATATTAAAAGCCAGGTGCTGCCACAAGCAAGCAGGCATGCTGAAAAGTTATGACATCTCTTCACAGTTGCAGCATATTTTACTGCTAAATAATCTGTAATTACTTGAATAATTTGCAAATCCTTTTTTAAGCTTTTCGTCAAGCACCTGGGGTCTATCACAACCATTTGTAGTATTTTTCCCCCACTCTCACAGGTGTAGCAGAAAGCATTTTGGTTAGTAAATTAATTTGTGCTATTAGAAGATAAGAATCAAAGCAAAACGACTTCATAATTAGTCTCTGCAAACAACAATCTGCATGAAATGCATTGTAGTATCTGCTACAATTACAACAATGAAGAACCTTCACGATACACAATTAAGTCAGTTATGAGAAAAACATGTGTATTATGCAAATTGAATAAACAACATAATTTATCCTAATTGACAAAGGTGGGATTCTTTTTGAAGATACATGTTCATTTCCATGGTAATCCTGTCCCCTGTGAGACAAAAGCTATTTACAGCAAACCCTGAATTTCAAGTAGATTAAGCACCTTTGCAGGTTTCTAAATATGCTTAGGACGCTGCGGCGACGAAGAGGAAAAACATGACAAACTTGAGCAGGTGTAGTCAAAATGTTTACAAGGGATTTAGCATTTTCTATGAGATGCACTGCAAAATATTGGTCCAGACATTCAAGCGACTTTAGTTTGTGTCTTGATTGTTGATTTCTCTTCTCACCCACACAGTTGAAGCCATCTGTTTGAAAGGTGTGCTAACTTTGTGATGCGTCTTCAAATTTACAAACCCAGGAATTGTTATCAGTAAAAAAAATGTAAAAAATAATCACTTCTTCCCTTTTCACTGGAAACAACGCCTGTGCATATGTTTCCTGTGCCAACTTTTCTTAAATAGCACTTTAATTTGCATCAGGAGCAATTCGGGCAACAAAAGTCCCAAGCGCGGTACACGAGATAAACACACAAACATTTTCACACATTCCTACAAATGCACGTTTTAATCTATTATTTTAAACATAAAATGAAATCAAATATAATGTCCTAAACATCAATAAAAAGCCATCTTATCAAATTGTTCCACGTTCTAACCCCTAAACCCTAACCATTGTATCTGATCTAAAAATGCATCTAATTTCAAGCTGTTTTTTTTTCCATAAATGTTGAGTCTTATTGGGTTGTACAACATCCTGTGTTTTGTTTAGAGTTGTAAATAGCCCGACTCTTGTGTGTGGGAACGAGGAGTGGGGAAAGTGCTTTCTATCGTGTTGTAGTGCAGATGCTCAGGGCTGGCTCAGCTGCCACAGAGCCCCAGAGAGAGAGGGTGGTCCAGGTGGCAGATCCCTCCTCACACACACACACACACACACGCACGCACGCACGCACGCACACACACACACCGCACACACGCACACGGCTCCACATCAACACACTCTCTCCCCCCAGGACCCCCACCAGCCCCCAACACACACACCATCCATCCACCCAAGGCTGCTCTGTCCAACCTGTACCTGTTATCCCTGACTGAGCTAGCGCGAAACAACAAGAGCTGACCTGGTGTCCCTGGGCTGATAACTATCCAGGCACATTTATATAATTACTGCTCCATTCACCCTACTTTAAAGATAGAACTCAATATGTATTACCTTCAAAACCACATGTAATACAAATGCAGTGATACTGATCAGAGGTGGGTAAGTAAGTAGTCAACATTTACAATAACTGTTAGTTCCAGAAATTATTTGGGGTGCAAAATTACAACCGAAACTGTCATTGATCAATAATAGAGAAGCAGATTAAACACTGTACACAGGAGTAACTGTCCCAGCATCCCTTGTCTTTAGACCCTCCTTCTTGGCACAAAAAAACTACAAAACACAAAAAGTACTGTAGAAACCTCAGGGGGAACTACTGTGAAGGAGAGATCCTACTCCCATGGAAGGACAGGCTGCCAATGGTTTCATTTCAAGAAATAAATGGCGATTTAATTGAACAACAAAACATGACATAAAGCACAAAATCTGGTCTTTTCAATGGAAGGACCACAAAAATGAGAAAAAAACAAAAAGTTACAAAAAGGTATCCAAGTAAACTTAACTGAGTCCCACCTCTGATTCTGATTAACATTGGACTCAGTTAATCAAAGACCTTGAAACAACAAGTACATTTCTTTCCCCATATTTTTTTCCCTCAAGATGCAGCTCGCTTATGGCATTGTTTTGTTATGAAGCCTCCAAACTTGACCATGATTCGAATCCGATTGCACCAAGAGCATCGTGGAAGATAAAAGACTAAATGAACGGGTATTGCGGAGCCTTGATCTCCTTTGTGTTTATCACATAGATTCTTCAGGATGGATATGAAAGGCCACGTGGGCGTGTGTCATAATAAAACGGGAAACCTCTCTATGCCTCGAGCTGCACGGCCACCTTTCCAGTAGGTGTTTTTAGTATCACTGGTAGTCAATTGCACAGACAAAATGGTGGGCTGAGAAAACCTTTGGGGCAAAATGACAGATGTGGCAGTGGTGGAGGTGGCAATAAAATACAGCAAGAAGCCGAGGAGCTGAGCAAGATACATAAAAAGTGAGGGAGAGAGGTGCGGAGGTGGCGTGGCTGCTAATAGATGCCATAATGTGCAAACTAATTCACAAGGCTTTTAGACTCGGGGAAAAAAAAAGCCTATACTGTACTTTCAATCACGACAGGCACTTTCCAAGTCCCACCTCGCCGAGACTTTTAAAGACAAAAATGCTCATTACTGTCAACCTCCTTCTAATTAATGCACTCTTAAAATTGATTGAGGCACGCTAACTGACCCTCCCACAAAAAAAAGAGCCACGGCCCTTCTCGGCATGCGCCAGAGTTATGATGACTTTACAGCCGGTTTTATATTAGAGGAAGCAATTTGCCGGATAGTTCCACCTCCCTGTAAAAATCAGCCGTGGAAGACAGTCATGGAGGCTGTCGCAAGTTTCTGCGCTAATGCCCGCCGTGTGGATTAGGCTGTCGTTCTTGTAAAACTTTGACCCTCACGTGATGTTTTATGAAGTCGTCGTCTAGGTTTTGTAGGGCAAATGCATCTGAGAAGTTGCAAATATAAATACGCAAGACTTCTTTCCTTATAATGAGAGGACAGAGACAGGGATAAAGAAGAAAGTAGCACATAATACATCTACTTTAAATGTACTTTGAGAGTAAAAAGTCAATGCATTTCACACAGGTTTTAACTATGAACATGTTGTGATTTGATTAAGAGTTTGATTTTACATTTGGTTTGCTCAAAGCTGGGACTTCAAATCCTTTATGTAGAATGTGGCCTTGAACGTGCTAAAAATAACTGCGCAAACCATATGAAAAGTACCTTCTACTTTTCAGTCCAGTCCAAGTCGTGCAGTGGAGTAGATTGTAACTCCCAAATGTAGTGACGTAGAAGTAGGAAGTTACCATTGTAATAAGAATCTAAACATGTAACTCAAGTCCATTATTTTTACTTTTTACTTATTTACTTTCCAACACTGTCCGGTAAACAATTGGGGATAGTTCTGTATTTATTTGACAGGTTTTGATAGTACAAAGTGAAGACCAGATGGTGTTTCCACCTTCTTTTCTCAGTGCCAACATGAACGTTCCCTGTTTCTTAAAGCTCAATTTAGCATTTCTTCAGGTCAAGGTAGGCAGCTGTTCTCCAGTGAAACCAGAATGAAGTGTGTGAGGGAGAAGATGGGGAAGTGCTTAGCGGGCCACAGCCTCAGCAGCGTGGGCTCACTGTCTTATGGACGGCTGAGTGCATTACTGGAGGGGAGATGAGACTGACTGACGTTTTGATCATGCGATATTCAACCATGCAAGAAAAGTGTCTCTCGTTAAATAAAGGCAGATGTTTAGATTTTTGCACAGCAGGCTAAATAAATGCTTTGATTTGTGTTGCATGTGCAGTTGGCTCTAACTCTATGTATAACATTTTTTATCATTAATAAAGGTATACAAAGATTATGTTCTACAAAATCTAAAATAAATCAACCAAATTGCAATTTCTGTCTCTCAAAAGAATTTGCTATTCTGTGGTTGATTAAGCGACAACAGCATGTTGGTGAAGCATCCCCAAAAACAAATCCTCCCCAATTGCACATCTGCATGTTCTTTATTAATTAGTCTCAACAAATGGCATTAATTTCCTCCCACATGGCTCAGCGTGTTGCAATGCAAACACACCAGAACCTAGTCCCTGGTGCATTCACTTCCCCCTTTTTCTGCTGAAAACCATGTTTGGGGAGAAATGCAGAGCAGTATATACAATGTAATATATATACTGAAAAATACATATAATATGTAATTTCCTGTCACCTGTAGATACTTACACAAAATAAATCTCAGCATGTTTCTGTCTGTAATTCAAATTAAGAACTGAAGCTTCAAGTGCTTCTAATTATAACTCTGGTGGAGTGGTAAATATGTATCACAGCTTTACACATGACAAGTTGAAAGAGTGAGAAGAGTGAGTTTTAAAAATGAATCTCTTTAAAAATGAATCTCTTTGTTGTCAATTTTAAAAAAATCCATTAAATACACAATCAAATCCATTTAAACATGGATTTACTAACATGGTGTAAGTTATATTTGTTCAGTAATCTGCTGCCTAAGCCTAAGAAGCCAAATTGTCAAAACTACAGAGAAAACTATAAGCAAGATGTTTCTTTTGGAAAATCTTAAATATAACTGTATTAACTATGTTTTATGGAAATGAGTCTAACCTGTCAGATGCGCTGATTAAAACAATGTTGGAGTTACTAATGAGCAGCGCAGCCCAAAGGTGACACACTTTTACTTTTTCTGTTTTGTAGCTGTTGTAGTTGTCTGTTCTTAAACAAACTCTGATTAGAAGTGAAGAGCATAACAGTGTAAGTTAGAGGGCCATAGAAGTGGACACCGGGATGCTGCTTCTGTTCTGCTATCAAATAATTAAAGTCTTCTAATGGGCTGGTTTGGACAACTGAAGTCAGCAGTCCCACAATCACCCCTGCAGCTGTTAAAGCTCTTATTCTGCCTACATTGCCTGTACATATTGTATTTAGATGCTAATTTGTCCAACCCTGGGTCAGATAACACTATATGGATTGAAAAGTGCCGAGTGAGCACTAAAGGAATGATAAAAGAAAAATAGTGTCATGAATGCATTAAATTTGAGTTTTAATTTGACTCCGCTGCGTACACGGGCTGTTTGCATAGGGATTACTCTTATGTTGGTTGTTAGGTGAGTCGAATACTAAATAATGAGCAGCAAACCACTGAGAAGATTCTAATTAGTTTTGTTCCCATTAGTATTATCTAGTTAATAAGGTCATTCTAGTCAGAGAGTAGAAATAAATTAGACTGATGCAGAAACAAAGAAACTAAACTGTGCTCCATCGTGATTATTTCACCATTCCCGTTCAAATAGTGCGAGGAACACAACATATATATACAGCTATACGCGTACGGATGATTTGCAACTTCCTAAGATGCAAAAGGTTTGAAAAATGACGGTCTCCTCCCACTTCAGAGGCAGTGACTTTTACAGTATCACTGCATAATAACAGTTTCTAAAATAAAACATAGTCAGCGATGTACTTCACGCGTGACTCGGCTCAGTCTATTCCAGTTTATAGTATTTCAGTATGTGGTCCTCATAAAGTTCAGGGTGAAAATGCCAAAAAGATTTAGACCGTACTATTTAGTAGACTGCAGAAAAGGTTGGTGTGCATAATTCACCAAACTATTGTTATAGCGAACATTCAACTGTATTTCACACTGTTTACTCACGGCTGAACATTCTCTCCAAACTCCACTCTCTCTAAATCCATAAATCCTCCTTTAGTCTTGTTTTAGGCCTCCTCTGTGGCAGCTCCTATCTCTACGTCTGTTAACTACTCCAGATTTTTGTTGACCAACTGTACATAAGGTTGGTTTGTTAGATATACAGAGCTTTCTTCATGTAGACCCTTATTTTGAACAGTTTGTTAGACCACCGGAGACATTCAGTTCTTCTCCATGTGTTCTGACTAAATTAAACTAAACGCTTATCTACATTTATACTCTGACACTCATTGACTTCTTGCTTAATGTGTCTCCTCGCTAAAATCTAATTCTAATTTGAGTAATATTACCTGTCACTGGTCATAATGTTATCACAAAGTTTGAACATCGACCAAGATTTTCCTCATTGAATCAGATGACAGAACATTAGCAAATTAAAAGATGACACAGATGAGACAGAGTTTTATTCCTGGCTGCTACATTTATGTGCGGTGTAATTTGGACGTGGTTGTCAGCAGCGGCTCTGGAGGCTCTGCCAAACGCAGCCCCCTGTCCCGCTGAGGGGATAGAGGTTTTCATGTGACGGGAGGGGCCAGTGAGCTTATCAGCCTTGTGGGAGACAGTTAAAATTTTGACAATTAGTCAGCGCTGTCGCCTGGTGAGATCTCACACTGTGACAAATTACTGCGGCAGCTTTAACTGTGTAAAAGGCACATTTTTGGGGATGCTAATTAGAAATGTGCTGCTTTCATTTTTCAGGGATAAATCATGTGTCCAGGAGCCAGACTGGTGTTCATGATCAAGCATTTGTCACGCACGGTAAAAACAAATGTTTGTCATCAATGGAGGGAACTCCAATACTTGCCAGGGGTACTTTTTTTGTTTCAGAGTAGTAGCAGAAGAAATACTGCAGGTTGTTACTTAAGTAATATTACATATACGGAAGCAAAAAGTAGCACAAAACAAATTAATCTACTTAAGTAAAAGTTTCGAAGCACACAAAGTTCTTCATACTGATTGTTTAACACACACAGAATTTAACCAAAAATTGGAATCTGATCTGAACATATTTTACTCACTTAAAATAAAAAAATACAATAATTTGAAACTGAGTTGTTCCACAAATGAAGTAATGTGCATTACGTTTCACCTAAAGTGTTGCGACTAACACACCCATCAATATAAAGAGCTACTAATGAGTTTACATGTGGGCCGACTGGCTTTCTGACAGCGGCTGAAGACAGATGATGAGGACAAAATGCAAAGGTTGCAAACACTAACAACTGTTAATCACGTTGGCCCCAGTGTCTGCATCAACCCAACTGCGCCGTGCCCACTCTCCAAAGCAGAGTGGGCACGGCACAGATGTGGCGCTTGTGGTGAACATAATGAAAAGAGTGAAGTCGTCACTCATAATGGCTCTCTAAATAGCATTTTCTGCTTTATTAGTCAAAGTTAATGATGTTGAAGGGGCTGAGAGTGATGCAAAACCCTTTTGTTCAGAGCCTTCTCTCACAATAAATGCTCTGTGAAAAAAAAAAAATCCTCGACAATTGAGGTTGAGTATGTTTTACACGCTGGGCTAACTTTGCCTATTTTGGAGGGGGAATCGTACATGTCCTGCTAAAGAGATGGATGGCATAAGCCTGGGAATACAACATGGCGACTGGATGCCACTTTAGACAGACAGCTGGACCAGAAAGGCAGGCTCATTTATTTTAGATTCTCTGCTTCAATGCTAGCCCATATAGAAAAACGTCAACACGATGTCTGCACCTGGAGGATGTGGAGGAGAAATAGCTCAAATTATAAATTCCCATCAGACCTGTAATGTTTTCTTTTAGTGCTAGTCATGTATGGCAGACTGACAATTTGCCTGACTGTGTGAACCGATGTACATTTTCAGAGTCAAGAGTGAAATTAAAGCTGCCTATTTTGTTGCAAATGAATATTTCTTGGAGCGGAGAAGCGCTTTAGATGGAAATAGATCATTACTGTCTTAGATTTGCATGACCGTTTTATAATATTACTGTATATATCAGCAGGATGTATGGAAATGGCACTTTTGCACTGAAATGCCGCGACAGAACGTTTCTTACGTTGGATGTCGATGGTGACGCTGGTCTCCTTGCCGTTGGGGACTGCCTTGTTGGAAGCCTTACAGATGATCTGCTGACCAGTCTCGATGTTTGTTGGGGATAAGTACAGAGTGCTCACTGTGCTCTCTCTTCTCCCGTCTCTCAGCAAAGTCTGCAAAACGAGGAATCATGTTAGTTTTGTGTCTTTGTTAGTGTTGGATAGACATGCTTTAACACTGATGGACGTGCTGCGTAATCATAAGACACGTGCGGTCAGATTCAGTCGAAAATAGTCCTTATCTGGCTTTAGAAAATAACTCTAAATTATTTTAAAATAGGCAAAGACATCACAAATGATAAGACTTGTTGAGAGGAACTGTTGAACAAGTTTCTGTTAATAATCATTATTAACAAGTGGGATTCCAAAACAACATCCAAAACAACTCAAAACTCGTCCGAAAAAAAGAGTAGATGGAACAAAGTCCATTGGAAAAGCTTTGAAGGTGGTGTAAAGTAGGAAAAAGACAGGAAATTCATGAATATAAACATGTTGTCCTCTGCGGCCAATGCCAGTGGCAAAGCACGGCAGATTGATTAAAAAAAAAGAGAAGAAATATGTTTTTGAGCTCCCTTTTGTGTGTCTGCGTGGCGCGCTCCAGTGCATGGCTTGTCATACTCCACAAAGGAAATCAATCTTCTTTTCAGCGCTCATCCTCTGAGCCCTACATTGTGGAAGCCATCTGGAATCCACTGGTACAGTGTTGAGCGGCGGCGGGGTGCTCTGGGAGGCTGGACCGGTCTATGTGAAGCAGTGCGGGACGGAACTTAAGGCAGCCACTAGAACAAATAGTGTGGGCATCACGGCACGCTGCGGTCAGCGAGAGGCAAAACGCTTTTCCAGAGAACATCTCCAAACAAGGCTCACTGTGCCTCTGCGCTCTGGTATTAGACACAGGAATTTTAGTTTGTTGTATAATTGTTCAATGAGTAATACTTTTAGAGAATATTTAAGTGCTTTTTAATTTGCGAAAGGTAGTATTGTTTTGGGAACCTTGGCGGTCTAAACGTTTCAGATTTAAACTCTAGGATTTCTTATTCATTATTTAAAGATGCACCGTGTAACTTTTCTGGTGGGGGTTTGGCCACCTGTTTATTTTATTCATCCATTTGCTTAGAATGTTTCACAGTATGGCATTTCACGTTTCTTTCTTGCATTAATAAGTACAAGTGCTTTCATGGCTAAAACGTACCTTAAACTATAATCATGTAGTTAATTGCACACCACATCATTGTTTTAACTGGAACTTCATTCATTTCAAAAAAGGTTATTGCTCAAATAATGCACAGAACTAATTTCAAGGAGCCAGCAAAGCAATTAAAATGTTTAACCTATCAAATGAAAATAAAAGATCTGTAGGTGTTAAATCTAAACAATGAAGATTAGATTATATCCTTGAGAATATAAAAACTGTACCATGATAACAGACCATTAATTATTGCCGAAGTGAAAAGTGGAATCATTGTCAGTATTCTAAGCAGGGATAATTATCTCTTCATTTTGCAACATTAACGTACCCTAACCGCATATGTTATGTGTCTTCCACGAGAATCATTTCTGAAGTATCCAATTAACAATTCAGAAAACCTAAAAATACATTGACACTTACACAAAGTTACCCCACATGCAGGCTTTACTTTACTTAATTGAAGTTATAATACGTGTTGAACCGGTTCTCATTTCTAGTATATAGTACACGTTATGTGTTTTAAAATATCAGTGTTAAGTACATGTTGAAAAGGGGGCAGATGACATAGGATTGTTCTTCTTTGTGTTCATTCTTTGTGTAACTATACGTCATTGATAATGTATTTTATATGTTATGAAATAAATGAATAAATAAATAATGTATACAACATAAATAGTTAAGCTTTATTTTATTGCATGCTCATTTTCCCATCTCCTGAACGTGATTGAATAATGAAAGCACATTTAATGAAAACTAAACTAAACAAATACATCTTCACTCCAGCACTGTGAAGATATAACAGATGCTGCCCATGTTTCTGTGAAGTTCATTTCCATGTCAGGCACCATGTGATGAAATTCATAGTTGTGCATGAGTCACTTCTAAAGCAGAAGGCATTAGCTGTCAGAGGCGGGATATGTCAATGTAATATCCCTTCTGACACAATCAGGATTGTTTCCCTCGTCGCTCCGGACCTGTCTCGAGTCATTAATCTTAGAAAAGAGGTTAGCTGCCTGGCACATTACATTCAACACCATGCTACATTATAAATTGATAAATTTTCATATCCTCGCCCGGAGCCTGTGAGGAGATTTAACCACGCTCCGAGATGAATGTTAACGGTAACAAGGCTGAGATGGAAATGATTACCTTTTTACAGCATTTAAAAACGCATTTGTCTGATTTTAGCTGCTGTGAAATGAGACAAAGGAGTCTAATTGTGCAGGTTTGGCCTTCAATGTCTGTTTGACTGTGACATATCTGACAAAAACTGAAGAACCAAATCAAATATCTGTTTTTTCTATTGTAAAAATCATATGGAATCTACAACCAAATAATACAGGAACTTAATACCAATGTTATGTCATGTTTAATTTAATTTTAGCACCACCCACATTCTAACCAGCTATTAAATGGAGCATTCTATTTCAAAATAAAGATATGTACAGTGTTTTTAAATACATAATTGAGACTAATGGTTCTTGAGATTTATTAAGATTGTTACTTGGCTTGTTCTCGAAAACAAAATTGTGCCGTTTGTTTGTTTCATTAAAACACTATGAGTTTTTATTTATTTTTTAATTATTTTGGCTTATTGCACTCAACATCCATTAAGCGCAATAAAAAATAGAACCAATTCAGGAAATCCTTCTTCCAAGAGGTGCTGAGGGAGAGGGATATCTTTTTCAGACTGAATATTGATATCAAATTTTTCATCAACAGCAAAAAAGGTTCCTGTCTGCGATGGCGCCGTTACCTGAGATTAAATAGCACTGGTTTCATTGCAAAGTGGAGCTAGTAGCAATAAAAAGAAGGGTTTCCTTAGATGAAAACTTGATATATTTTACTTTATGTACTATACACTGTGTCACATTTTGGGTGCAGGGTCCCCTACTAATATGGAGTAAGGATGTAAAGATATGCAAATCTGATTATGACATTCTTCATCACAATATGGAATTTATATCGCAATATGTGGTCGCAACTTTGGTACAAATAATTACTGTAATGTTTCAAAAATATTAAGATTTAGCAATAAAGTGCTAATTAAATGTTTTTTCTTCATATTGTCTGCACTGAAACGGAGCAAAGGATCATGGTATGTGTTTCTTACAAAATAATCTTGTAATTTGATATATTGTGAGAATAGTTCAGTTATTATCACATCGTTACATGGAAACATTATTGATTTGACTGGAATATTAAATTACACTTATTTTAGGGCTCAAAATCCCTTTAAAAAACACGCTTTGTGAGAGTCAGCAAGATTATAGTACATAACAAACAGATCTGACATGTAACTTGGCCTGCTTGTCTCTATGGAGATAAGATATGTTTGATGTCATACTGTGAAACATTCTAGAAAAATACTTACATATCCATGGATACAAACGTAGCCTCTACCAGATAGATGTACCAATGTATATCTTTAAATTATGTTTTTCCCAACATACTTTTTGCTTCAACGTCGTTTTTATAATAATAATAATAATAATAATAATAATAATAATAATAATAATAACTTTTATTTATATAGCGCTTTTCAGTGACCCAAAGACGCTGAGCATATATAAAAAAGGGGGGGTATTTACAGACAGGGGGGACAACACGTACAATACACATTAATATACAGATAAAATGAACAAGACAGAAGAAGTAGAGAGAAAAAGATGGGGATGTAACAGGGGGTAGAAGAGTAGGCAATGGGGTAGAGGAGGCTAGGGGTAGGGGAGGTCATAGGCTTGGGTGAAGAGGTATGTTTTTAGGCGGGATTTGAATGTTGTGAGTGAGGGAGAGTGGCGGACAGGTTGGGGGAGGGAGTTCCAGAGTCGGGGTGCTGTTCGGGAGAATGCTCTGTCGCCAAAAGTTTTGAGTCGGGATGTTGGTGCAGTCAGGGTGAGAGAGGAGGAGGATCGGAGAGCTCGGGAGGGGCGGTGGGGGATGAGGAGGTCAGACAGGTAGGGGGGGGCAAGGTGGTGAAGAGCTTTGAAGGTGAGGAGGAGTATTTTAAAGTTTATGCGCTGCTTGATGGGGAGCCAATGGAGAGAGCGGAGAACGGGAGTGATGTGATCACGGGACCGGGTGTGGGTGAGGAGGCGGGCAGCGGAGTTTTGGACCATTTGGACTCTATGGAGGGAATGGGAGGAGATGCCAGTGAGGAGGGAGTTGCAGTAGTCGAGGCGGGAGGAGATGAAGGCATGGATGAGGGATTCAGCAGCGGGGAGGGTGAGGCAGTGTCGGATTTTGGCGATGCGGCGGAGGTGGAAGTATGAGGTCTTGACGATGTGGCTGACATGGGGAGTGAAGGAGAGGGTGGGGTCCATGATGACACCGAGATTGCGTACCAGGGTAGAGGGGGTGATGGTCGAGGTGTCGATGCTGAGTGAAAAGGGACCAGTTTTATTGAGAGTGGATTTGGTGCCAATGAGGAGGAGCTCTGTTTTGTCACTGTTCAGTTTGAGGAAGTTGAGAGTGAGCCATGATTTTATTGTAGAGATGCAGGTTTCGATGTGGCTGAGGGGAGGGTTTTGGTTGGATTTGGTGGTGAGGTATATCTGGGTGTCGTCAGCGTAGCAGTGAAAGTCCAGGTTGAGTTGGCGGAGGATGTGACCAAGGGGGAAGATGTAGCAAATGAAGAGGAGGGGGCCGAGGACTGAGCCCTGGGGGACCCCTGCGTTACTGGGGAGAGGGTGGATGAGTGACCGGAGAGGGAAATGAACTCTTGCCTGTTGGTGAGGTAGGATGTGAGCCAGTCAAGTGCAGAGCCCTCAACACCCAGTTGGCGCAGCCTTTGTAGGAGGATGGAATGGTTTATAGTGTCAAAGGCTGCGCTGAGGTCTAGTAGTAACAGGATGTTGAGGGCCCCGGAGTCTGCAGAGGTGAGGAGATTGTTGAGTACTTTGACCAGGGCTGTTTCAGTGCTGTGAAGTGGGCGGAAGCCAGATTGGAGGGGTTCATAGAGGTTGTTTGACTGGAGGTGGGTGTGAAGTTGGGCGGCGACGATGCGTTCCAGCGTTTTTGAGAGGAACGGCAGGTTGGAGATGGGGCGGTAGTTGGAGAGGTTGGCGGAGTCTAGGGTGGGTTTTTTGAGGATGGGGGTGATGGAGGCCAGTTTGTAGATGGAAGGAACATGGCCGAGGGATAAAGACTGGTTGAAGAGGGTGGTGAGATGGGGGATGAGAGCAGGGAGGCAAGCCTTGGTTAGAGTCGTTGGGAGGGGGTCGAGAGAGCAGGTGGTGGTTTTGGAAGCGGTGATGAGGTCTATGATATGAGAGGAGTTAACAGAGGAGAAGGTGGTGAGGGGAGGGAAGGGTGGGTGGTCAGGGAGAGGGGGGGGGGGGGCAGGGGGGGGGGGGGGTGGTGATGGAGTTAATGGAGACCGCAGTCATGGAGCTGTTGATTTTGGAAATTTTGTCATTGAAGGCAAGAAGGAAAGAGTTGCAGAGGTCAGGAGAGGAGGGTGGAGTGATGTCCGGTGGAGAACAGGGTGCGAGGGCTCCGGTGGGAGCTGTTGATGAGGGTGGAGAGGTGGGCAGATTTGGCGGCTTGGAGAGCGTCACGGTAGGAAGAGATGTGTAATTTGAAAGCTTCGGCGTGGACGGTGAGGCGGGTTCTTTTGAGGAGTCGTTCGTCGTTTTTAACAGTGCATTTACTGTACTCTCATTACTCTAAACCATATTGTATGCGCTAAAATTAGAAAGAAACATAATTTGTCTCTAAATATGGTCTCCGGTTATGGCAGACGCAGTAATAATTTGCCAAGTTTGACTGAAAGCAGAACATGAATGTATCCTTCGCCTGATTCTGTGTCATGTGTTTATATTTCCCCATTACCATTTACACTGACAGGCCGGCTGCTCTTCATTTTGTGGGTCACTCCTTTCATGACACATTTTCTCCCCCCGCCACTAATGATAAGCAATGCATCAGGCTCACTAACATTTTAGATGGTAAAATAACCGCGGGTTGTTAAGTGCGAGACTATCTCTTTAGCCACTCGTCCTGTAAATAGCTTTTTGAGAGGTCACGTAGAGGAGTTTTTGAAGACCACAGTTAAGAGTGATGCGCGGGTTGCTGGTATTAGTCGATGCCTTTGACACCATCCAAATCCTCACGGGCACATCTGCTCACATTAGTCCCTTCCTCATCTGTAGGATATGAGAGGCCCATCAGAGCGGATGATTATGCTGAAAAACGGTGCCCCTGCTGCTCCTCGCACCCCAAAAAGTCATCTTCTTTTAATCAAGGCCATTGCTTTTTAATGGCAGGCAATAGCGATGAGGGGTTAGAGGGACATACTCTGGCTCAGTGCGGACATGTGGGATCCATCAGCACATAAATGTCCTCATATCGGGGGAAGCGGACGTCCAAAAAAAACGCACTCTCCACCTGCCATTAGCACGAGCCACCTCCAGTGATCATTTTTATTCAAATGGGGGCCGAGCTGTTGCCAAACCCAATCAATGGCATTTATCTGGTGAGCGAGGAAAGCCGATAATGGGATGAGGCTGCTTGGGGAACGGGAGACACGGGAGGTGTGTTAGTCGGATCGCCAAAGTGCTGGGTCTCTTTATGTCTCGGGTCTAAATGGAAATGGAACATGACAGTGTTTGATTGCACAATTAGCCCGCAGGGTGAGTGTCAGTCACAGGGTCAGGTGATCAGGGGGTGCTAATGATTCGGTTCTGTGAGGAAGACGCAATGTCATTTGTAATTATATTTATTAGTTACAGACATTCTGAGACATTTGACACTGCATGGATCCAAGACGTCAAGACTGGGACATCCGAAACAGATTCTTACGCCGTTCCAGCTCTCCTCTTTTCAACGTGACAGAGCAGTAACTCTACCCCGAGCTCCTCCTCAACCTAACCTTTCGTGCTTTTTTTTTTTTTTAACATGGCAACAAGAGAAACAGGCAACAAAAGACATCCAATGAAGTCACGGCACACATTGTCCATCACAAACATTCCACCAACTTTGTCGAAAATGTATCAATTTCTGAAGTTCAAATGTCATGTTTAAATCGTTTTTTTTTTTTTTTGTCAATTACAATATCAGCGCAATCCTTGGTTGTTTGTGTCATCCATTTTTTTCATTTTGATGGAAAGGGATTCATTCATGGCAGGAGTTTTGAGGCCCAGATGGTAAGTGAGCTGCCAATGCCGAAACATTAATCTCAGTTCAATATTTCTGAACAGTCAGACCCTCACCCTATTTCAAAAGCGGCTCCCAAAAATCCTGCAGCGATTCAATTCACCCACAGACCACAGACAGAACAGGAATGTAGATTGGCCAGTTTATCAAGAGCTTTCCCTTTTTTTTCCCTTAACTCACTTTTTAGTCACTAGATATAGTGTTTGCAATGCACAGTGGAAACCATTTAAAATCATTTAAAACAAAACCTTTCAGTTCATAAACATGACATCGAGCAATTGTTACTGTTTGAAACTTGAAAGCCTTACCGCAAATGAATATAGTCAATGGATAATGTGTCAATTTTCTTTACAAATGAACTCACATTTCAGCACAGTACTGTAGCTTCATGCTGTAATGTTTCAGTGAACCTGTTTTCATTTGTAGAATCCATGCAGACAGGCAGACATGCAGTCCCCTCCCTGCGGATGGCCCCTCGGTCAACAAACCTGGAGCGACACACACCTCTATGCTTACCTTGGAGTACATGGCCCCATTAAGAACCTCTCCATTACGGATCCAAATGATGGAGGCGGCTGGTTTGGCGTTATCGGCGTGGCACGTGAGATTCAGAGGGTCACCAGCTCTGAGACTGACCACCGGACCACCGCTGATCACAGGGTTTTCAGGTGGAACTAAAGAGGCAAAGAGGAAGATGCACGATTAGTAAAACACGTTAAGTTTTGATAGATTATGTAAAAAATGACCTTCCTGACCTTCCTATAAAGACTGTATCTCTATTCAACATCAAGGTTTTTAATATATTACTCTTATGACCGCTTTCATTAAAAGTGCGTATGACAGGTTAGACTATACTTTTCACTAAAACATTATGAACATATTTATATTTGATACAAATGTTGCCTATTTTTTTAATCAGTTTTATAATGTCACATCCAGGTATTTCCAGAAAATACAGCATATGACACAGGAAAAAAGTAATAATAAGGTACAGGTAAAAGTATCTGATACCAATAGACTTTATTTTGTTAACTTATTGTTTAAACTCTTGAAATGTGTAAGTCTATGTCAATAAGTGACAATTTGCACACAACTTTGGGATTCCATTTTCAAATTCAGCTCTACTTTGTGTACATTTTCTCACACTGTTTGGTGCCATTTATAATAGTTTTACACCAGTCAAATAGCACAAAGATAATACTTGGAAAAACATGATAATAATCCAGCAGTGACGCTTAAGGCAATTCGACATGCAGTAGTTATTAAGGTACAGCAGTGTAATATTTGAATAACGGACACCCACTTCGCTTCACATGAACTATTTCAGTATTTCTACATTTACAAATTGAGCATCTTTTCTTTGCATAACCTTTGCTCAGAACATGTTAACTTTTGTTCCCTTGGTTCTCCCCTCCAGAGTTTCCTGCAGAAGTAAGCAGCTCGACATGCCTGTAGAGCAACTGATCAAAGTCTTCCTCTGTCTTACAGAAGAGCCGATGTATGTGTTTTTTCTCTTTTCACTTTTATAACTGTAACTGCGGTGAATTATTGATTGACCTGAGTGCTCATTACAATGCAGATCTGGGGCAGATGAAAATCAAAGGCTTCATGCAGCTGCCATATTGGTCTGCATAAGTAAGATGGTGAGTTGGAGGTTGTTTTTATGGGTTGAGGGAATGAATTGCTGTGTATTTTGCATTTATTGATGCCAAGTAAGCAGTATGTTTTTTAGTGCTCTATACCCTAAGTGGTCATAGTGGTTTTTGTGTCCTGTCATCTTCCAAATGAATCATGGGTGATGGCATGTCAGTGACTAATGCCTTGTTTGCTGGTGTTGTTTGTCTAAATTTTGAAAGGACATACATTACAGTCACGGTAACACGTTTACAGTGAGTAACTATGAACAAGCGCATTGTGGGTGCAGCAAAATCTGTAACAGCCGAGATTAGCCCAGTAGTGTTAAGAAACTTACGTCAACACTTTCTATCAAGGAAGGTCACATATTTGGCAAAAGCAAGTGAGAGGCAAGTGCTTGTCAACTCAAGTTTCAACTAGAATGTGCACAGAAACCAATCATAGAAGATTCATTTAAAAAAAAATATGGTTTTTAAACATTCCTAACCTGGAACATTATAATTCAACTTAGAAAAAAGACTGACATTGGTTAAATTCAGGGCCGAATCTAACACCAAACTAGTTCTAAATATCAAATTGGTACAAAATAAAACATGTACTTGTCAGATCAAAGTCCGCCATTGAAAGGCTTTCCACATCATCCAGTTTTTACTTTATCTGTGGTTTTGTAATATTAATATGATCCTGATAAAATGCTACAGGGTTTTGTCCATTGCTTCAAAGTGGCATGTAACACTGTTGTTATGATGGGCCGCTGTGACAGAGATTGCCAAGGGCTACCATCATTGATTTACTGCCTGCATAATGTACACGGCTGGGGCAGTAATTAAATGTCATAGGAGGTGTGAAGTTAGCAAGTTGGTTTGTCACTATCAGTTAAGGGCAAGGCAGTTTGTCAATTGGAGTTCATAAACGGACACTTTCAGGTTGTTTTGTAGAGTAGAGTAGATAAGAGTAGAAAGGTTATATGACTGGTGTTGAAACCAACCTTATTTGAAATACATAGAAAAAAAGATTTTAGCTTCAAGGGGCAAGGGCAACAACTGTAGGTATACCCATTCTGATGGGTTCATACATCACTAAATTGCCCTCGTAACCTCCACCAGTCTCAAATGTCTATGTTTAGCCTTTCAGCCTTGGGTTTCCTGTGAGGGGCTTCCAGAGCATGCATTGCAAGAGAATTTCTGATTTAGCGGGGAGAGTGAGAGTACAAATGAGCAGGGGTCAGAAGCAGACCCCTCAGGGCGGCTACACAATCTCAGGCTGTGTCCCAGTGGAGGACTATCTGACTGGCTGGTATCAGATGGGAGTGATGGCTGACAAGGGAGAAGACATACCTGCTCAATGGGGTCACTGAATTTGAGATCTTAATCTACGTTGAATACAGTTTTTCTGGGTTTTAACTGGCACTGCATTTTCCATGTGTGGTATAATGGGGGTTTTATGACTTCAAATGTACATATAAGTTGTAATTCTAAAGTAATTTAAATTTAAGAAGTTGGATTTGGCCAACCTCCCGTGGGCCCACCACCCGCAGGAGGATCCATAAGGGGCCGGTGCAGAGAGATCTGGGCGGCAGTCGACGGCAGGGGCCTCGGCGACCAGATCTCCAGACACAGAGACTAACTCTGGGGACATGGAATGTCACCTCGCTGGGGGGGAAAGAGCCTGAGCTTGTGCGGGAGGTTGAGCGATACCGACTAGATATAGTCGGCCTCACCTCCACGCACAGTTTGGGCTCTGGAACCCATCTCCTCGAGAGGGGCTGGACGCTCCACTTCTCTGGTGTTGCCCGCGGGGAGAGGCGGCGGGCTGGTGTGGGCTTGCTGATAGCCCCTCAGCTCAGCCGCCACGTGTTGGAGTTTACCCCGGTGAACGAGAGGGTCGCGTCCCTCCGCCTTCGGGTGGGGGACAGGTCTCTCATTGTTGTGGCGGCCTACGGGCCGAACAGCAGTGCAGAGTACCCGGCCTTCTTGGAGTCCTTGGGAGGGGTACTGGACAGTGCACCGACCGGGGACTCCGTTGTTCTACTGGGGGACTTCAACGCCCACGTGGGCAATGACAGTGACACCTGGAGAGGGGTGATCGGGAAGAACGGCTTCCCCGATCTGAACCCGAGCGGTGTTCAGTTATTGGACTTCTGTGCTAGCCACGGATTGTCCATAACGAACACCATGTTCAAGCACAAGGGTGTCCATCAGTGCACATGGCACCAGGACACCCTAGGCCGGAGGTCAATGATCGACTTTGTTGTCGTGTCGGTCGCGTGTCTTGGACACTCGGGTGAAGAGAGGGGCAGAGTTGTCAACCGATCACCACCTGGTGGTGAGTTGGATCCGCTGGCAGAGGAGGAAGCCGGACAGACTTGGCAGACCCAAGCGCATTGTGAGGGTCTGTTGGGAACGTCTAGTGGAGCCCTCTGTCAGTAGGGTATTCAACTCGCACCTCCGGGAGAGCTTCTCCCATGTCCCGGGGGAGGTTGGGGACATTGAGTCCGAGTGGACCATGTTCTCCGCCTCCATTGTTGATGCGGCTGCTCGGAGCTGTGGTCGCAAGGTCTCCGGTGCCTGTCGTGGCGCAACCCCCGAACCCGGTGGTGGACACCGGAAGTAAGGGATGCCGTCAGACTGAAGAAGGAGGCCTATCAGGCCACTCTGGCTTGTAGGTCTCCGGAGGTCATCGACGGGTATCGGCAGGCCAAGCGAGCCGCGGCTCGTGCTGTCGCAGAGGCAAAAACCCGGGCCTGGGAGGAGTTCGGGGAGGCCATGGAGGAGGACTATCGGTCGGCACCAAAGAAATTCTGGCAAACCGTCCGGCGCCTCAGGAGGGGGAAGCAGTGTCTCACCAACACCGTTTACGGTGCGGGTGGAGGCCTGCTGACCTCAACTGGGGATGTCGTCGGACGGTGGAAGGAATACTTTGAGGATCTCCTTAATCCCTCAGTCACGTCTTCCGAAGAGGAAGTGGAGACCGGGGACTCGGTGGCTGGCTCATCCATCACCCAAGCTGAAGTCACTGAGGTTGTTCGCAAACTCCTCGGTGGCAGGGCTCCGGGGGTGGATGAGATCCGCCCTGAGTACCTAAAGTATCTGGATGTTGTAGGACTGTCTTGGTTGACACGTCTCTGCAACATCGCGTGGCGTTCGGGGACCGTGCCTCTGGACTGGCAGACCGGGGTGGTGGTCCCTCTGTTCAAGAAGGGGGACCGGAGGGTGTGTTCCAACTACAGAGGGATCACACTCCTCAGCCTCCCGGGTAAGGTCTATTCCAAGGTACTGGAGAGGAGAATCCGACCGATAGTCGAACCTCGGATTCAGGAGGAGCAGAGTGGTTTTCGTCCCGGTCGTGGAACACTGGACCAGCTCTATACCCTCCATCGGGTGCTCGAGGGTTCATGGGAGTTTGCCCAACCAGTCCATATGTGTTTTGTGGATCTGGAGAAGGCTTTCGACCGTGTCCCTCGGGGTGTCCTTTGGGGGGTGCTCCGGGAGTACGGGGTCCGGGGCCCTTTGCTCAGGGCTGTCCGGTCCCTGTATGACCGGAGCAGGAGCTGTGTTCGCATTGCCGGCAGTAAGTCAGACCTGTTCCCAGTGCATGTTGGACTCCGCCAGGGCTGCCCTTTGTCACCGGTTCTGTTCATAATTTTTATGGACAGAATTTCTAGGCGCAGTCAGGGGTCGGAGGGTGTCCGGTTTGGGGACCACAGGATCTCATCTCTGCTGTTTGCAGACGATGTTGTCCTGATGGCTCCATCAAACCCGGACCTGCAACATGCACTGGAACGGTTTGCAGCCGAGTGTGAAGCGGCTGGGATGAGAATCAGCACCTCCAAATCCGAGGCCATGGTTCTCGACCGGAAAAAGGTGGCTTGCCCTCTCCAGGTGGGTGGGGTGTCCTTGCCCCAAGTGGAGGAGTTCAAGTATCTCGGGGTCTTGTTCACGAGTGAGGGAAGGATGGAGCGTGAGATCGACAGGCGGATCGGTGCAGCGGCTGCAGTGATGCAGTCGCTGCATCGGACCGTTGTGGTAAAGAGGGAGCTGAGCCGAAAGGCAAAGCTCTCTATTTACCGGTCGGTCTACGTTCCTACCCTCACCTATGGTCATGAGCTTTGGGTAGTGACCGAAAGAACAAGATCGCGGATACAAGCGGTCGAAATGAGTTTCCTCCCCCCACACGGGGGGAGCTCGGAGTAGAGCCGCTGCTCCTCCACGTCGAGAGGAGCCAGCTGAGGTGGCTCGGGCATCTGTTTCGGATGCCTCCTGGGCGCCTCCCTCGGGAGGTGTTTCAGGCATGTCCCACCGGGAAGAGGCCCCGGGGAAGACCCAGGACACGCTGGAGAGACTATGTCTCTCGGCTGGCCTGGGAACGCCTCGGGATCCCCCCGGAGGAGTTAGAGGAAGTGTCTGGGGAGAGGGAAGTCTGGGAGTCCCTGCTCAGACTGCTGCCCCCGCGACCCGGCCCCGGATAAAGCGGCAGAAGATGGATGGATGGATGGATGGATTTGGCCAAAATCAGTGAATGAATCCCAGCTCTACTTGTGCACACTGTCATTTTGTTGTAGGGCAAGACAGTTAATACACCGTGCCTTTCGGTGTGTGTGTCAATGGGTGAGATCTGAAATATAAAGGTAGCCGTTTATTGTTGTTAAAAGCCAATATTACATTTGCTCCAACATAAAAGAACCTGGGATGAACCTGATGTAATCTTTTAAAATAAACGTCCTTTATGTCAAAACGATATTATGCACTTTCCATGTACTTGACTCCATTTGACACTTTCTACTCTTTCTCCTCTTTGAGCAGCAGGTATTACTCTTTCACCCAGGCCCTGAACTTGAATTAGCCATCATCATTACTGGGCTGGTTGCAAACTCGGCAGTCCCTAATGGTTCTAAATTAGCTCTTTACTGCAGCCATCCAATGAACTTGGCATAGGCAGTGTGGTCAGTAGTCCAGATTGATCGCTTCCCTTTAATTACAGGGCTGAGTCATTGCAAGAACTGATCTACAGACCGTTTTTGTCAGAGATTTAATAGTGTTATCCCGTTTAATATTTTAAGTCTTGTATTAATGTCCAAGATAGGTATTCTTGGCATGCAAATTACGCTCGTCTATTTCTTTTATGTTTAGGAGCTTTTGCCTTTTGCAATCATCCAGTCACATTTCATGTTTACTGTCCTCCATCATGAATTTACTTTACTCCTAAATGGCCAGTGCTAAACCAATTCCACCTTGCAAAACAATATGTGATGCCAGAGAGCCTAGACTTCAATGAGATCATTCACTTTTACAGCATAATCAAAGATTTCTATAAACAAAACCAAGGCACATTGACGGGTAATTAAGTCGACTGTGCAAGAGATGCCGTAAGTCTGTCAGCTCCAGGAGGGGCTGACTTTACTCAATAGCTCATAAAATTGCCTTTTGTCTCAAGATTTTTCTTGAACACAAAAGCTTGTCATGAACCACTTCAAACACAAAACATGCACTTATCAGACAAAATCAAGGGTTTTTTCAGGGGTCATAAAGTGATGGTCCTTGCTGCTATAATAAACTTAAAACTACACTACCATCTTTTCACTTTTCCCCCAGTAAAGTGTACTCTAAAATCAGCATGTTGTAACAAAATCAGACAACTGTACCCTGTTTGCATTTACTGTAAAACATTTTATATTTGATATAAATTGTTTGTAAGAGGACAGTGTGTATCACTGTATGACACTTTGGGATGAGAGCTGATTGGCTGAGAGTTAGTGGTCCACAGAATTGTTTGTCTGAAAAAAACAGTTCTAAAGCTTTGCATACACTCAAAATTGAATGCATGTCAACATTATTAAGGGTTTGTGAGATATCTGAACTTGTTGGACACATTACTGTCACGGTTACTCCAGCTTTAACTTACTAATTCATCCCAAACCAAACAAGTACGATGATTAATTAATGACATTTGTTATTTACGCCACCTATATCCTTTTGTCAACGGAATAGTTCAAATCATACACTTTTCTTTCTAAATAAAGTAGTCAGTCTGCACTTGAGTTATTTTCCAAGTTACCTTCAGCAGAGAGGTATTGATGTTTCAAACATTACATTTTCTTGGTCGGACCAATAGTGGGTAAACTTTCCAATGTGACCAAATGCATCCTTCTCCCACCATGGCTTTCTAAGAGCGTGATCCGAGAGAAAAAAAGCAATTTGAAGTGGAATGAATGAGAGTGGTCTTCTCACATGGAGCCTAGATGATGTAGGGGAGGGGAGGCCTGCCAATGAAGCTGCTGTAGCGCTCTGCTGTAGCAAACGTGTCCTGAACAACAATGAGCTCCCTGACTTGCCTGTCTATTTCAGAAGAATGCCTGCATGGGCCGCCTGTCACCCCATCACGACAGCTTGCAGAGTTTGTGAGGGATAGATCAGGCTAGAAAAAAATAAAAAAGCGTGACAACAGAAAGTATAGAGAGAGGACTAGCCTGCGCAGGTGGATATGGGATACACACTCACTGGCCCAAATCAACGTCTGTCTTTAAGAGCTGTCATTGAAAACCTGTCCAAGAGCTAAGAGACAATCCCATGTGCCCATGCAGTACGTCAGGGAGAAAGAGAGACTTGTATTTATACTTTTGTTTGTTTTCTTTTTGTCATTAATTTGATGTATTTATGTTTTTTTGTTAGTTTGAAGGTCATGTAATTCAGCCATAGTACCAGTAGTAGCAGCAGAAGTAATGGTAATAGTGGTATTTGTTATGAGAAGTTGCTGGGAAGTACTCGTACTTAATAATAATAGTGCCTGTAACAGTAGTTGCACCTCATTTTCAAGGGTGGAAAGTATATACATATACTCACTAACAAGCACATTTTAGGGTAATTGTACTTTATTGGGAAGTACTTGTACTTGTACAATTCTAGCTTGTATTATCTAATTTAAAATACAGTAATGGAAGTTACCGAGTACACTTCCCAATCGTCCCAACGCACGACTGTGTCACTTCTATCTCTGTGACTTTCTTTACACATAATGGCACGCAATCGCCTGCTCTGATTGGTCATAACTCAGAGAGTATGCAGATAGCAGTTTAAAACTATTTGCTTAAGTTTTACATAGCCTGATTGACCAAGATTGGTGATTGAGTAGTTTTTTTTTTTAACCATGTGACTGTACTTTTACTTAAGTACAACACTTCAGTACTCTACCTCTAAACTCCACCTAACCCCTTACTACAAAAGACTATAGACAGGTTCTCATTTTAGAGCCTCCATGAAGTCATATTTACAGATTTTTGCTTGCACGTCTTTATTGTTGGAGCAATTGGCAAATCAATTGGAGGAAGAGATGCATGACGAGAAGATGCCAGTGCTGTCAAAGATGTGCAGCCATGTACGGCCTCACAATTTGCTCTCAACAGATTGGGAAGGTGCGTAAACCCAGACGTCCCTGCTCACATATCAAAGGTATCCATGCATTGCTTTGTGAATCTGGGCTTTATTTAGATGTTATAGAGATCTTTAGAGTTTATAGACGGTAGACGGTAATTGACAAACTAACTATTCCAGATTGCTGTAGAGAACCTGTAGTGCAAATTAAAATCAGCTCTGCACCTGCACACAGTTGGTAGTGTTTGTGGAGCACAGATGTATTTGTGTCAGTTGGGCTCCTTCTGTTGCTAGCCAGAAAAAAAATAATCAAGTCCTCCATACAGTCTGTCTGCCATAAGCACACACCTGCCCCCAGTTTGTGTGATATGATGGATGTAGTTAGCATTCCCCTCATGTCGCTAAATCAGGGAACGTAAAAGACAAACAACTCCCCTTCTATTGAAGTAGATGTGTCCGGCTTAATACCATTGGACAACTCGAAGGGAGCGAGGCATTTCTTTGTTGAATTGGTCTAAAGTGACTACCGTATTTTCCGGACTATTAGACGCACCTTTTTTCATAGTTTAGCCCGGGGTGCGACTTATACTTATATTATACTTATATACTTATACTCCGGAGCGACTTATATGTGATATTATTTGTTATTTTCACACTTGCAAACGCATTTCATACTCCAGTGCAATTTCTATATGTTTTCTATTATGCATTTTTTTGGCTTGTGCGACTTATAGCCCGGAAAATACGGTAAATGGGCGCTTCATAGTCTTAGATATGCTCCGTCCGTAACCGCTACTGGGGAAAAAATGAGCTTCTTTACAAACCCCACCTTTCATATTCTTGACTCAAACTTTTGCCAAGGGTTTGGTCGCAGTTTTGTGAGGTAGATTATGCGCTCTTAAAATTTGCTGAATATCTCTTCCTGCTCTTAAACCCCATTTCACACTTGTTGGATAAAGCCTATTCAAAGCCGCAAAAAAAGTATTTGTGGCTCATGCTTGCAGATTCCGCTATCATAAAAACACTGAATGGCTGACACTGGTTATTATGACAATACGCAGCACTGTGCAGACGCTGAAAACACCTCTGCCTTGTTTGTTGGAGCGTGAAAATGTTTTTATACTTTGGTGGTGCTTTTTCCCTTGTGCCCTCTAAGTTCACCTTCAGTTCTGAAAGGAGGGCGACAACATCCTTGAAAAATAATGAACAGTGGCTTATCTACAGAAATGGCTGATTCAGCTCCAACAATCACTGCCACACTAACAAAGAATATCCTTGGGCTTTTTGTGTATGCGAGCGCTCTTTGGTTTAAAACACCAACAATGGACAATAATGAATAAATATTGAAGCGCAATGACATTTTCTCTATAATGTTTGTCAAAAGACCAGCATTTCTGCCTTTCAACTCTTTGAAGTCTTTCCTCCTGTAACTATGGCACATTATATCAGATATGAAGGGGCCAAGGAAGGTTCTTGGTAAATCTAACAACGATGAAAGAAATGCATCTTCAAAGAGGAAGGGAAATATATAATCATACAGTCTAGAGTGCAGGCTTGGCTATAGGTGCTCACTATTTAGCTAGTTCTCAAATGCACTTTTTATCAAATGTATGTTTTAACTCTGTTCTCTCTGCTTTATGAAGGTGTAGGGTATGCAAATATTTACAGGCCAATTACCGAGTCAATTTTGAGTTTGACACCAGTGGTTGTCAACCTGGGGGTCACAGGCCTTGAAATTATTGCATATAGTCCGAAGAAGATATGGTAAATGTATAGTCTTAAAAAATACTTGACTCCCTGCAAATGCGGTGGTACATGTACGTAATAATAAACATTTCACATAAGTGTACTGTCTATGTAGATCCTAAGTTTTCCAGGCTCCAGCTTCCATGGCAAAAGAAGACTTGATTCTGTCAACTGGACAAAAGTTTTAATTAAGTTGCTTCGGTTCATCAGGCAGAGAAAAAGGAAAAAGCTTACCTAACAACACTAAAACTAACACTGACTAGTTATTTACAGCAAACAATATCTGTAGAACGTTAAGTCTAATGTAATAGTCTAAGGTATGAACTGAAGAAACTACTTGGAATGTCAAAATATCTCCACGTTTACATTTTTTTTTTTTAAATCAATATTTTTCAACATTAAGGGATCACAACTGATAAAGTTTCTGAACAGCTGCATGAGACCACAAAGTCTGCAAACAGACATAAAGCGTTTAATTTGAAGATATTGCTCAAACAAAAGTAGTTGATGCTTTGTTCTGGTAGTGACTGACCTGAGCTCGACACGGAGCAAAGGCCTGGAGCAGTGCCAACCTGTTGTACGGGATATAATTAGCCTCAGGGGTGTTTTTGGACCTGATTCGCTCCATTCTTCTCCTTCATGACTAATTCACAAGAGCCTGATCTTCCTTGGCCCGGAGAGAGCTGGGAGGAGGAGCGCTGGTGTTCAAATGGGTTAAGTGCACCATCAATTTGTTTGCAGGGCATTTTGATGTTGAATATACATAAATTATTCATAGTTTGTGTTTACTTTGTTTTTGGAAAATCGATTATAATTCGTTCGGTAAGAATTTTAAAATAATGAGCAGCTTATCTCGTCATACTTATTTATTTAATGAACAGTTGGTGCTCTTTTCTTGGTCGTAGCGAAACACATGCAATAAATAAATAAATATGATCAATTACTACATGAAATCCTGCCGATCACTTAGCGGAATTATACTGTTTGAAGCACACCAAAAATACAAAAATATACTTGATTTAATCTGATATAGAGCGATTTCAGAACCATTCATGTAAATTCATTGGGCCCTGCTTTGCATTTTAATTTCGATCAAAGTAATGACTGGAAAAATTGTGCGTGATATAGAAGTGCATGTGCTGACGGAGAAAGATTGCCAGAAGACTTTTTTTTGTATATTTATTCTGCCGTCTGCTTTAGAGAAAGGAGACGATGTGCCTGTGAATGTGTGAGTTACGCATAGGTGTGCAGGGCCGGAGCTGCCTTCCAACTCGATAGACACACTCTATCACCGCTGGCAAGTAATTGACAGCTCAGAGTTTTCAGTGACACAGGTCTTGCATATTTTTCCTGCATTGCTGTATACGTGTGTGTGTGTGTGTGTGTGTGTATGTGTGTGTGTGTGTGTGTGTGTGTGTGTGTGCGTGTGTGTGTGTGTGTTTATGTGCGTCGGCGTGGAGTTCTCCCTCGCGGTGCATTCAGAAGTCAGCTCACACAGTTGGGGATTAAAGAAACACTTCTAATTCAGAATCATGGAGAGGCATGATAAACTCCAGGCCCTGTGACAGGCCAATGCGGGGTAATCAGGAGTCCAATTTCTCAGCACTGATTAGGTCTTTAACGATCGCTGTACACTACTCCAAATTGCTGTGGAGATTTACAAGGATTTCTCTCTTTGTTTGTTTGTTTGTTTGCTTGGTTTCTGTTTGATTCAGCATTTGCTTGACCTAACGAAATCGGGAAGGTATTCATTAATCACTGCTCGGACTGTACCATGAACGTTTTGTTTTAGCTAATGTGTGTTTGATGGATTAGTTTATTGATTAGTTTTGGTTCTGTTAGATTGGGTGTTATTGAGGGTATTCTTTGAAAGAGTGGCTCATTATATGTAGAAGTATTTCTCTTTTGTAGCATCTGAAAGTATTTTGGTGTACCACCAGATCTAAATGAGGGCAAAAACATACTGTCTCTATCTTAAATTAGACCTGCAGATGACCTCACCTACACCAGAAGCACCACTAACTTGCAGATATTACATGCATGTATAGAATTTAGTATTCAGAATCAATACTTATGGTTTGGTATTAATGGATATCTTTTGGACCAAAGCCGTAATCTTGTTTTGAAAGGAGGTTGTTTTTTTGTCAAAAGTTGATTTTTTTTAGAGATCTGGCAATGACAAAGCAGCACGATGGGGAGAGACGGACATTAAAAGCTAGTTTGATGGCTTTAGGGACTGTAATGGCACCAGACCTCTTTGCTCGGTGTATAATTTGCTCATATCCATTTGTAAAGGGGGTCTGGCAGGCTGAGAAATGTTATGCTGTAATTTGTCTTCCCCTTCTTTTTCTACTCTGCTGTCTCCCTCCACAAATCGTTAGTTTCACTTTTCATTATACTCAATCAATAAGGTGAATCAGTCACTCGTGGTGAGGAAATTGCGTGGCAGACAAGTTTCTCTGTACAGTTTTTCTTCTCTTGTCCACCTATGCGTCATCGACTCACTGGGCTTTTCAAAGACACTCTTTTGTATCATTAAAAATCATTGAGACACTCTTCAGAAGTTATATTATCCTGTTTGCCATATGGTGCACCGTGGTAACCTGCTGCCTACTGTCCCTGATAGTTTGCCCCAGTGGCATTGAACGATACAAAGATGTAGAGCAAAAGCTTCTGATGGTGAGGATAAAGTATAGTTTAAATGTGTCACCTGGAATCCTCAATTACATGCGTGTTTATATCTTGAAAATTAACACATTCTTATTATGAAGAGTGTCACGTTTCTGAAATTCTCACCTCTAACTTGTAACTGGTGTCATTACTTGCTCGTCTCCATGAAGAAGGTTTAATGCCATATTGTGGAACATTCCAGACAAAGCAAGGCCAACAGTTCACCATTCATTTTAACCATACCACAAACTACTACAGTCTAACTACAGACCATTGACATGACAAACGCAAATATTAGGTTTTTTCTTCTGTACACTGTGAGTAATGACTGATGATAATGATAAAGTGTGCGCGTCTTACCCAGCACGGTGAGCCGGGCTGGACGGGACCTCATGGCAGCTTGGACCGCTTGACATTCGAACACGGCGTCATCCATTAGCTCCACGCGCTGAATGCGGAGATGGTGTTCTCCTGAGCCGTGGTCTCCGATCACTGTGTAGCGAGGATAGCCTGCAATTGTCACCACAACACAAAGATTTAAGTCACTATACGTATTTATCAAAGTCCAATTGAAGTAAAATGCTAGTTCAGTAACCGTACAGGAGTATTTTGCAAAGTAAGCATTAATTGGATTGTTAGTGGCCTTTAAACATGCTCTTGACCTTTGCTTTTGTTCTTCCATCACTCTGGGATTCACTCATCTGGATTTTGTGTTAGCGCGCCATCTACTGCTAATTTCCTCAACTTACAGAGGAAATTACCATGAAAAAACAAATGCTAGCCATTAAGCAACATGCCCCGACTTGTTAATATTAGCACACATCTGTTTGGACAGTTTTGACAGAAACGGTCAGAACAAGGCTAATGATTATTTATGAACTTAACCAGTGCAGACGACCTCCAGATCTCTCTTTGACATCACAACGCAGGGAAACTTGAAATTGAGTGTTTTCTGTGTGCTCATCTTGTAAACAGGAATAATGAAACAAGCGTGAATTAAGCTGAATACAACTCCAAGTATGTTTAAAAGCTCTAAAAGGCAATTTCACATAATATGTCCTTAAAGTTGTTTTGTTTGAGTCCGTTCCTTTTCCACTGCTGGATCTGCTAATGAATCGCATGTGAAGTGTGATGCCCGGAACCAGAGCCATAAACATAAACAGACATGTATGTCAAATGATTTATGGTTTAATAATGCAAGAAAGCAGAGCAATAGCCAACAGACCTGGGCATTTTATACAACTCCAGCAAGGCAAGGCAAGTTTATTTGTAGAGCACAATTCATACACAAGGGAATTCAAAGTGCTTCACACAGCAGGAAAAATGCATTAAAATCACAAAGAAATTACAGAAACAGAAATACAATAAAATTAACTAAATTAAAAATTATCAATCCAACTGATTTTCTAAACTAATAAAATCACAAACAAAAGAGAAGAGTGCAAAGAAAAAATCCTTTCAGTCATATGCGCAGCTAAACAAAACTGTTTTTAGCTTAGATTTGAACATTGTCAGAGTAGAAGCCTGTCTCACATCTTCATGAAGACTGTTCCAGGTTTTAGCTGCATAAAACTGAAATGCAGATTCCCCATGTTTTGTCCTGACTCTGGCACCAGCAGGAGGCCGGTCCCTGAGGTCCTCAGAGTCCGAGATGGTTCATATGGCACTAACATATCCAAGATGTACTTTGGTGCTAGGCCATGGAGAGACTTGTACACAAGCAGAGCTGCTTTAAAGTCTATTCTCTGAGCCACAGGGAGCCAGTGCAGAGACCTGAGAACAGGACTAATGTGATGGTACTTCCTGGTTCTAGTCAGGACCCGAGCAGCAGCGTTCTGGATGTACTGCAGCTGTTTTACAGCTCGTTTGGAGAGGCCAGTGAGCAGGCCGTTACAGTAGTCTAATCTACTGGAGACAAACGCATGGATAAGTCTCTCTAAATCTGGTTTTGACACTATATTTTTGATTTTGGCAATGTTTTTTAGATGGTAAAAAGCTGCTGATGTTATTGATTTGACGTGGCTATTAAAGTTCAAGTCTGAGTCCATTATTACCCCCAGAATTCTAATTTGGTTTGTAGGTTTTAGAGCGAGACTCTGGAGGTGACCGCTAACACTTTCTCTTTGTTTCTGTGGGCCAAAAACGATTATTTCAGTCTTGTCTGAGTTCAGCTGGAGAAAGTTGTTTTGCATCCACACACTGATCTGTTGGATGCAGTGACAGAGTGAATCTACTGGTCCATAGTCACCTGCCGATAGTGAAACATAGATCTGAGTGTCGTCTGCATAATTGTGATAGGACACATTTTCACTGTGTATCAACTGACCTAACGGCAGCATGTAGAGGTTGAACAGAAGGGGACCCAGGACTGACCCTTGGGGCACTCCACAGGTCAGGGTCATGTGGTCTGAGACACAGCTACCAGATTAGAGATGGGCCGGTAATGACTCAGTACTGCGGCATCAAGACTGCTCTTCTTTAGGAGAGGCTTTATGACCGCAGTTTTCAAAGACATTGGGAATGTTCCAGATTGAAGCGACATGTTAACTATGTGAGTGAATGGTGCTAACAAACTGTTCAGCACAGACTTTAGAAATCTGGTGGGTAACACATCGAGGCAACATGTAGATGAACTCAGACTGGTGATGATCTCATGGACAGTTTTGTCAGTTACTGGTGCAAAGTGAGTTAGCTCTAAGTGTCTTGGTGGTTTTAGGGTAATTTTTTGCATTGTCGGATTTATAGCATTTTTAATGCCCTGAACTTTGTCATTAAAGAATAATGCAAACTCATTACACTTGGATGTGGAAATGAGTTCTAACGGCAGCTGAGCTGGAGGGTTTGTTAATCTGTTTACTGTGGCAAACAGGACACGCGAGTTGTTACTGCAGGATCCAATTATTTCAGAAAAATATCTTTCCCTAGTTCTACATAAGATTAGGTTGTACATGTTCAGCTTTTCTTTGTAAATCTCTTTTTGAACCTGGAGCTTTGACTTGCGCCATTTCCGCTCGGCCCTGCGGCACTTCCTTTTCTGTGCCCTGACCGAATCATCATTTCTCCATGGCGCCTTCTGCTTATTTTTAACCATTTTAGCCTTTATAGGGGCGATGGTGTCCAGAACATTCAAAACACTAGATGTAACAGAGTTCAACAAATCATTTACATTAGAACATGAGACATTTTCAAAGTTTATCATTTCCATAAACAGTGCACCTGTGCCAACACTTATGTGTCTCCTCTGAACAACTGCAGGACTAACCGGAGGTTTGGGAGAAACAGACAGGTCAAAGAAAACACAGAAATGATCAGACAGAGCAACATCGATCACATTAACATTTGAAATATTTACCCCCTTTGTAATTATGAGATCTAGAGTGTGTCCTTTGCTGTGGGTGGGGCCTCTCACATGCTGAGTAAGACTGAAGGTTTCAAGGACAGCATCAAGCTCTTTAGCGTTTCTGTCACAAATATTATCAACATGCACATTGAAATCACCTGTAATGACCAAACCATCAAAGTCTGTGCATATGACTGAAAGGTTTTAAAGATATTCCCACAACTATTATTGAAATATGCAACGAGAATGTGTTTTGCACTGCTCTCCTCCACGGGGGCACATAATCACAAAGAGGAATGGGCTGACTGGCAGGTTTTATGGGTTTGTATCTTTGACTGGAGGAATAAGATATTCCTTTATTGTCCCACATGGGGAAATTTCATTGGTGCAACGCAGGTAGATACAGAGATAGATACAGAAGAACAGATCACTTATAGGAAGTCTGAAAAACACTTTCAGTAGAAGATCTCCTATAAATAAATAAAAACTCCCATAGACAAATAAATAAATAAATACCATTGCATGTGATCCCGACAGTAATTGCAGATGAATATGTGTCACGACAGCACATAGATTGCACATGAATTTCACAGTAATTGCACATGAATTGCACATGAATTCCAACAGCAATTGCACATACGACAGAATTGCACATCAGTATTAGGTTAGGTCAGTATTGCGACGGGATAACGTGACGATCTCCGGGTAAGACGACTGTTCTCCGCAGTTTCATGAGTTCCTCCTTTGTGTAAGCTGTTCTTTAATGCTTCGCTTTAAAGAACAGCTTTTCATATTTCTAACCAAAATACTCGTGTATGTAATGGGCACTGAACACCGCAGGGACTTTTAGGGACTTTGCTACATTTGAATGATTAATATTAGTGTACTTAACAAATACCAACAAAACAGATCCATGTATGTATGGTGGGTTAAATGTCTTTCCAAAAGTGGAGCAATGGCAGAATACATTGTTAGGAGCATAATCAATCCGTCTGTGAGTCTTTTAGTCAATGGACGTTTCCACCAAATGAGCAACAGCCACATCAGAATAGTCACTTCTCATTTGGAAAAACTTGCCTGGACTCCTTCATTCATCAACAATGGCTGTGGAATAATATATGAATATACATATAATGCATGTGATATGACACTTGAGACTTGTGTTGAGAATGTTCAATACAATATAAATATTTTACAGCCACACAGCGGTTACAATAGACTAACCGCTCTTGAATCCATTTCTGGCAGGGACATTTTTTTCACATCCAATTATTTATGTTTTCTATACAGCTTCTTAGGCACTTGCCCCGATTATGTGTGTTTGAAGTGAATTATATTTGCCTTCGCCACTCAGCATTTCATCCATGAATAGGTTTAAACACAAGAGGTTTACTTTATGCTGTAAAGGAGGCCAAAACATAATGACAAAAGCAAATTATTGAGCTTCAACAATGGCAGTGAAATACTATGTGTTATTGTGGGGGGAAATACCCTGAGTGGCTTTTGAGAGGCAATACAGGTATGAAACAATAATGCAACTAAAAGCTTTCATTAATGACACAGATAACCATTGACTAAAAGGCCATTTGAAGCCGAGAATAAGGCCCTGAAAAAGGATGTGTCATCCAAGGTTATTCCTGAAGCCATTTTGGTTACATTTTATGTTCATTGATGAGATCCAAAGCAGTATTGCCATAGCTTATTATGGCAACAATGATGGCACTTTAGGTTGGATAAAAGGTGACCTTGGTTTGACTCCATTTTCAACAGTTTTACCAAGTGGTTTCTGTATAGCACAGCTAACGCAATTTACTTTTTAATAAGCTTTTGTTTTGCTTCTCCTAATTGCAGCAGCACATAAACCATGTAAATTCTGTAACACAAACAGATGATGTGGCCAATTACCTCATCTGCCTCTGGCAAACTAAGAATAATTTTGCCATGTGAGGAAATGGCGCTGTTCCAGTTTCATCTCGGAGCAATTGTTGGATGTGAAAAGAAAAGTCATTTGCATTTGGAGATGATAGTAAATGATAGAGATTTATAAACTCATTTCCCAAGTATATAAACATCATAATATGTTTATGCCATCTTATAACGGTCTCGAGCATGCGTTTTTTAATATGACTGGATTTGAACTGTCAGACATGAAGACTGATCACCTTCGTCATGTGATGTGTTCCCATAAAGCCCATTGATCTTAGACATCAGCGAATTCCAAAGACACAATGTGTTACACAAAGCAAACAATGTAAAATAGGCCCATTAAGGAGTAATGAATCCATCAGAGGGGAATGGATTTGTCTTCAGGCTGGATCAATGCTGTATGTGGATGTGTGTATGTCTGTGTGTGCAGAGGCATGCAGACACTTATTGCCCATCCTTTGATTTATAGCTTTCACCCAGAATACGTTTCACACTCTGCAGACACCAGCTTTACCAAAGGTGAGCAGGATCCACAATCATCTATAAGATTAGCTCTATGCAATAAGTTAGCAAAGGGAATCTATATTGAGCCACAACTGGAACTGGAGTGGTAAAACACACACAGAGCTCATGTCATGACTGGGAATTTCAAAATATTTAAAACAATTTAGCCACAGAGAACATCTTTGGCTTTTGGCATGAAACTATTAGACAAAGTAAAATAGGTATGAATTGGTATGACATGTATGAATTCTCACGTTGCTGCTGTGTGTGTCTTTACGTCTATAGTGCATGTACACACTCAATGCATATTCATAACATTAATGGATATGTTCTGAGGCATTGTGGGGATACTTTGCTTTCTTTAATTAGAGGGAAAAAATAGCACAATAGGAAACAAATAGGACATTCAAGGACAGATAGAAATCATGATCTTTTGTGTTGTGATTTCTTGCTCTGAATGGTGAAAGAGTTCTCTAGGTTTAATCACTGTGGGCTGAATGGGAATCGGTCCCGCTGCAGACGCTGCTTCTTTCTATGAATAGCCGAGCAGACCTATATTGAAAGGCTCCAAGCAACATTTGATTCGTCACACTTTTATGTATACAGCTGCCACTTTCCTTTTCTTTGTGTACATCTTGTGCTGGATGTACCATCACTCCGTTAACTGCCATATGCAGGCCTTGATTATGTAGGCAGTGATAAAAGGACAGCTGTGGAGCGCTTCATTTTGAAAGTGGCGTCTGCCTCACTGCAAGAGTGCACAGTTCCTGTCCGCATTTAAGGATTTTCTACCACACTTGACATCTCCTTACATAACTTCTTTATTTGACTTTTTTGGATCAACTATTTTGTTCAGGAAAATGTATATTATTTGCACATATTCTGACACATTTGTGTACACTATGTTTATTTGGGACTTTGGCCAAAGCACATGAACACTGAGTCTGAAAGTGTCTTTACTGCGTATGAATTTAACCTCAGTATACTTGACAAAAGCAGGAGTTCTAATCAGACTCAACATCTCTGCTCTCTTTGCCCTAATATAAAATAGTTCTGTGCTCTTTACCTCTGCCTGTTCTATCTCTTACAATCATAAGTGTGCAGAGAGACCCTGTGGACCATTGTTTACTAGGCCCTGTGCGCTCCCCTGGGCCTGATAAGGACCTGCGCACGGAATGGGATGGCTTTACTGGCTCTGTCGGCCTCACAGCTTTAATTACACACCCTATCAGCAACAACAAAGGCCTCCTGCAGAACTGGCAAAAGGTCAAGGAGCAGCAAACCCTCTATTTCTCTTGGAATATAAATGCAATCACTTGAGATCACAAGATTTTCTCTCTTTTTTACAAGACATAACTTGAAGATGACAACGCACAATGGTTCTTAATGTTGAATTGGATGTGCAAATCTATAAACCTTACTCTCTCTCTCTATATATATATATATGTTTAGATGCTGGAAAGAATAAAAATGATATACATGTAGGTTAGACATCACAATTAAACTGATAAGTGCAAGATTATGTTCGCTGGCAAATTAACTTAAAGGGCTGGGAATGTTATTAACTGTATGAGACTCTGTACAGCAACCTAAAATATGTATCAGTGCAAAAAAAGTGTGATTAATTGTTGTTCTCATCAGTTTCCAGGGAGTGGGTTGACTGAGAGTAACGAGGTGATTTGGTCTGGAAGTGGGCGTGCACTGTGCAGGGGTCATCACCAACACAGCAGAACAAAACGTTTTGGTAGGACTTTGCATTTTGATTGTAGACAATTTGTAACATGATTTCATATTTTCAAACGCTAAGAATATTAGTTATGCAGGTGGTTTAAAGGTATATTTGGTATTTACGTCAATATAAAGTGCTAAATTGTGTAAAGTGTACAGTGTAAATTCTTCCCCCAAACGGTTTGAGTGTTTATTTATACAAGCAATTATCTGTTATTGAAACTCATTTAGATCACGAATAAACATAAGGCCTTGACTGGTGCAGCAACAGGCAGCTAAATAACAGTGTAGTAGTCACTTTTACTCCAAATTAAACAATTAAGGCAATTATACATGAGGTGCGGTGTAATTAGAGGACTCCAGCTCTTCACAAAGCAATTGAGCCGCCTGAAGCACCACAGAAAGGCCAGCGCTACTATTGATTCTGCATTTTATTCCGCGTTTCTTTGCCAAACACGAATTATGCCACCCAGTCGGTTTTATACACAAATATTGGGACACAGGCTTCTCACTCTGTTTACTCAGGTGGACAGCTATGATATTATTATTCATGTTTTATAGCAGCTCCTGGATTAACAGCGTGACACGTCTCTCATCTGGCTGTAAATGTGCTAACTGGCAGATACAATGGTGTTATGGATAAACATATGCGTAGGATTAGATCTCTTGGCATTAATGTGATATATCATGTCCGTATATTATTGTCCACTTTAACATTGTATATAATTATATGCTGCTGGGTTTGAAAGGCATGTTTTTGGTGAGTAAAAAGGAAACTACTATAAACAAAATATCATTTTGTATCAGTTATACCTGTAGAGTTCCTTTCAAAAGGACTGACTTGCTGTTTCTATAATGTTTTTAAAAGCCAAATGTATTTTACCCCAATCAATATTACACTGTCTCACCTTGATAAAATCCACTCAACAGTATTTGAAGTGATAAAGTATGTAGAATATGACATTTTGCAATCGAACACGTTAGTTTTATGTTTTGTGGTTCACTCAGAACTTAGATAGGCAGAAAGATTTGATGTATTGTCTGTTGATTACATTTTTTTTATTGACTAGAGTAATGTTTTCAATAATATGTTGAGCGATGTGGATTTTATGAAGGAAAATTTGTATGAAAATGACCTCGAAGGTGTGTAGTTTGTTTTAAAAGCGACATCATACCTGCGAGGTCTCGGCCCACTCCCAGAGCCAGACCGTCTTTGATCCACAGCACCACGCCATGGTAACCCGGGATAGTGCAGGGCAACGTGACCGGCTGACCAGCCACAACCACCAGATCCTGAGGCTGCTGCGAGAACATGGCCTTTACACCTGAAAACACACAAAACAAGATGTTAGCTTTTAATAAAACAGAACTCAAAGAGAGCAAGGGAATGACTATAACCATTCCTTTTTTTATTACGAAATAAGAAAAATGGTATTCAACAAATGTGCGTTCAAAGCGTGATTACTGTGACTTAATTTTGACTTCCAAACGTTTCCAATTTCGATGTTGTGTTCCTTCTAAATAACCACCAGATGACACTAACAGTCATTTAGGGAATTGACCAAAACGGATGAAGGAGGAAAAAGTGCAACCAGAAAAACAAACATGGAAGCGCCTGCTGCAGTTTTTCAGATCACATTTGTAGGAAAAAGAGCCAAGAAAATGAGATGAGAAAGGATTTGTTTTGCAGCTTGTTAGCGTTAAAAAAAAACATACAGCATAAATGAGCCTTAACTCTCCCAAAACGTAATTCAAGCCATGTTTTATGTAGCTTTTCAATTTGCGCCAACAAAACATCCCAATAATCCAACAACTTTCCCTGGAACCAGACTTTACAACAAGTCAGCCACATCATTGTTAGCCACCCAGAATGAGGAAAGGCCAAAAATGAAAAGTAAAAACACGGATAGCACCACCTACACATTATGAATGCATGCGCTCCACTTTTAACACATTTCAAAAAGACAGAGAATTGTACCCCATTCTCACCAATTCCAGTCAAACTCTTGACTCAACTCTTGTCAAACACATGCCTAAAGGCCACCATTCCGACGCATTTTTTTTTTTTACCAGCGACACGACTCTACTGTATTCATGTGAGCTGTAAGCGAAGCCGCTCCACTCACAGACAGCCATCAGGCATCAGCTCGCTTCATTTATGAAAGTGAGCGTACAGATGGGCCAAACTCATGCACCGCGGCACATTGCAGGAGATCGTCTGCCAACACCCCTCCAGTGGCACACATTACCTCCCCTCGCACCCTTGTATTCTGACTGCGGGACGGCTATTCGTGGCACTCTGCTTTACCGGGCGTTCAGGCAGAAAAGTCCATTAGCGGGTGTACAGTACAGATACGGAGAGGAAGGTTTTGCAATAGGCTGATGTGGAGTTAATAGCTGAGTACTTTGGCAGGCTGCCTATCAACCGACACCTCACACAGCTGCTGCCGCACTGATTCAAACGTGCTATTGCATGCTCACACACCACTAATTGGGTCTTGTTTTCAGATAAAATTATACTAGTACATTTGGTGATGCCGTTCGTAACCTTTGTTTTGACCACAGGCAAATTATTACAGAACGAAATGTTTTTCTAAAAATGTTGGCCTCGGAAAGCGGGAAAGCACTTGAGTGAGTTCATGCCATATTTAAAGAGAATAGCTTTTTCAATACAGATTTTTTAATTTTTTTATTAATTTGCCTTTTTTGCATATACAGAAAATTATGAGTCTTTCACAGGGCATTGTTGTTTTCCTCTTAATTCAATTCCTCATTAATTCAATTCAATCACAATTTAGCAATTCTGTAAATGTACGTATGTATAAATGCAAGCCAGGACTAAAATGATTAGCACAAATTATTTTTCATATTACTGTCATCTTTCTGTGTGCGCATTAACCTCAAAGAAAAGAAGATGACAGAAAAATGACTTACCGTATGCTAATAGAGACATGGGGACCTATTAATCTGCCATATACTGTAAATTCAAACCGCACTCACAAATTATCCTCATCTTCGCAACTAATTTGAATTGAGTTGGAAATGCCATCAAAATCCCTTTGTACATTTTTTCAGCCTCAGATCGAACCGTGTAATAGATTGCTGGTTAAATACGGGAGCAGACGTTTTATACTGATTCATGTGGCAGCTTTACAAACGCCCGATGTCAGAGAGTGGTTGATTTGAATAAACATACATGAATAAGTGTTTGTATGGGGGAAACGCAGTGTTTTTTGTCATTCTATGCCTCCTCGCTGGTTAATCAGGCTTTGGCGAACGTGTGGCCGTTATGACTGATGCGCCGTGCTTAAGACATTCATCACTATAGTGCACACTGTATGTTGCCCTTCACAGCAGACACCTTTGTTCAGCCTTGACTCTCTGAACATGCCGGGGCTTATCTGGACTGTGCCGGGCTATGGGGCCATAATTCAGATGGAGTGGGCTATCGGGACAAACGGACAGCTCCTCAACACATGTCTTGTTTTGGTAAAACACTGGGAATCGTGTCGCTCAGTCAAAACTGATACCATCAAGCATAATGTAATTGAGCAGTTTGTCTTCTGGCAACATGTGAATCCGTCCGCTACATTTGTGTAGTCATGTTAAGTAGAAAAACACGCTCGCTTTTTACCCAAGACGACATAAGATAGTGTAGAAACAGAACATTATAAGTAACAAAGTACAAAAGTAAAAGTACTGTACAATTATTAGGTATCTATACTTGAATTAAGCACATTTACAGAGGACACGTTTCATTTACTTCACTACACTACTATATGTAATTTCTACTAATGAAAATTAAAAAGTACTTTCCATATATTTTGCTTTTTATTTTTATCTTAACACATTCATGGTGACACTCTGACACTCTAAAGGTCTTGACAAGTCTTGGCTTTTAGAAAGTACTACAAATATGCATATAAAAAGTCTAGACATATCAAAATATTAGGACACTTTTATCAAGCTGACTACATACTTTTACTCTACACACTTTTACTCTACATACTTTTACTCTACATACTTTTACTCTACACACTTTTACTCTACATACTTTTACTCTACATACTTTTACTCTACACACTTTTACTCTACATACTTTTACTCTACACACTTTTACTCTACACACTTTTACTCTACATACTTTTACTCTACACAATTTTACTCTACATACTTTTACTCTACACACTTTTACTCTACACACTTTTACTCTACATACTTTTACTCTACACACTTTTACTCTACACACTTTTACTCTATACACTTTTACTCTACACACTTTTACTCTACACACTTTTACTCTACACACTTTTACTCTATATACTTTTACTCTACATACTTTTACTCTACACACTTTTACTCTACACACTTTTACTCTATATACTTTTACTCTATATACTTTTACTCTACACAATTTTACTCTACATACTTTTACTCTACACACTTTTACTCTACACACTTTTACTCTATATACTTTTACTCTATATACTTTTACTCTACATACTTTTACTCTACACACTTTTACTCTACACACTTTTACTCTACACACTTTTACTCTATATACTTTTACTCTACATACTTTTACTCTACACACTTTTACTCTATATACTTTTACTCTACACACTTTTACTCTATATACTTTTACTCTACACACTTTTACTCTACACACTTTTACTCTACACACTTTTACTCTATATACTTTTACTCTACACACTTTTACTCTACACACTTTTACTCTACACACTTTTACTCTATATACTTTTACTCTACATACTTTTACTCTACACATTTTTACTCTACACACTTTTACTCTACACACTTTTACTCTATATACTTTTACTCTACACATTTTTACTCTACACACTTTTACTCTATATACTTTTACTCTACACACTTTTACTCTACACATTTTTACTCTACACACTTTTACTCTATATACTTTTACTCTATATACTTTTACTCTACATACTTTTACTCTACACACTTTTACTCTACCCACTTTTACTCTACACACTTTTACTCTACACACTTTTACTCTACATACTTTTACTCTAAAATATCTGTATCTGTGCTTTTACTGGAGAAGCAAAATCACCACTGCTTTTCTACTTTAAAAGGTAAATGACCATGTTTATTTGGGCTAAGTGTTACTTCCTTGTGCAACCGTTTAATTGATTAAGATAAGATAAGGAATGGTCAGTTAAGCTTTATTTAGCGAGGTTCAAAAAGTACACTTGCCAGTAACTGCTGCACATTTATTCTACATCGGTAAATACAATCCAAACTTTCACAGGCACCAGACTTCACTTGTCACTGGGGCTGTTAAATAGTGACCTCCTTCATTCAATTTAAAGCCTGGCTGAGTGTTCACCAAATGTGTCCTCACAGCCGTGCAGGTGCCAGGGAATAGTGATGTGTTTGAGTCTAGTGTGGCTTACATCAAGGTGGGTACACTCATTCATCCTTTGCACTGAATAAATCCCTGTCAAATTGCCCAAGTTCAAACCTCAATGGGCATTACGGGAGCCAGCGGAGGCAGTGCAGTGGTAACCGCGTACGCCAAGTGCAACATTTTTAGATCGTGAAGCTGGCTCGTGTTCGTTTGCTCATGAAGGATTAGGAAAAGCGATGGGGAATCTGGTGAAATTGTTTTAGAGTTACAGAATGAACAAAAGAAAGAATGAATTATTAAAATAGAATTAGATATACAAATCAATTTGGCTAAAGGGATCAACAAAATAAAACATTTAAGCTGGTTATTTGATTACGCCTTAAAATGCTGGCATACCTTTACAGACCCGGTTGAAATTTTCTGCATTTATTACATTTTTTCCATCATCTGATAAATATCAAGCTCCCGGGAAGGTAAAATATAAAACAAAAGTTATAGCCCATTATTAATAGGGCTACTTTAGACATTCCACCTGAACTTTTTCATTTTAATTTATTTTTGTGTGAAATTGGTTTCAGATTTGAAAGAATAATTGTCAAAACCCAACGAATGCCCAAACTAGTGTCAATCAGACCATCCGTCCTGACAGCAGCTTTACTCCTCCTTATATTTACCAAAGTAAATCCAGGTGGGATTTGAAAATCTGATTTTCATTTGTGTGGAGCTTATAATTAGAGTAAATTAGCCATCAGATGCCAAAACTAGAGAGTCTTAGCAACCCAAAGCGTCCAACCAGTTGTTTGTACTTCAAGGGTTCAGGAACAACAGAAAACATTTTAGTCAGACTTTTCAGGGACAGCCCGGATGATAAAGGGTTTTAAAATATAGCTTTGTTCAAACATTTGCATTAACTTGCACTAAAGCTTTCTTCTTATTATAAAAAGATCGTATTGGTTCATATGTTGCTTAACGAATAGTCAAATTCTATAGATTATTGTATGTCTGTGTTTGAGAAAAACAGACGCCACATGCCCACTGTGACTGCCATGTTCCTGATGCGGCCCAGCACGCTGGGACTTCTGATGTTGTCATTTCACTTCACGTAATTTGTTTACTATTGGACAGTGGCTGCATTTTCACACACTCGTCACTATGTCTCCCTCACCGCTAACTGCCCCCAATTTCAGCACTCTTCTCCAATCAGGCCTGGAAATTACCATCAGAGACACGCAGCCAGCGCTCTCCAACAGGAATAATATGCATCGATGTGGTTCATGTGAGCAGACCACGCACAGCTTAGCACGGGATCATTCCCCTGCCAACGTTTCAAACCTGCTCTTTGGAGGCAGAAAAATCACATGGTTGGACAAACTGCTCTTGAGAATGTCACCAATTTACTGCCATGAGCTGTAATGGTATGTGAAGAATTGCATTATGGTGGAATTGGGTTTGAAAAATATATGATGGATAGAAAATGCAGCTTAATTCAATCTTATACAGTACAATACATTTTTCTGAAACATGACTTTGATGTCTGTGAATATTTCCTCTCAGCCTCTGTAAACATTCGCCACATAATATAGCACTTTATATAAAGTGTGACAGAGCGTTGGCAAAAACATCAAGCGATAACAAGCACATATCTCACCAATCTGAAGACGGGCAGCCAACGGACAAGAAACTTTCCGATGTCAAGTTTACTTGTGGCATGGGTTTGTGATGAATTTATTAGAGCAAATGGAATGAAAGAATCCCGTTAGAGACACCAAGGACTCACATATGTCCATGAATGTCCCAGTAGGCAATGGATGACCTACACAATATAAAACATTTATGTTCTAAACATTCCAGCTCTTTCCCTGTTCAGTGATGTGCAGTCACTGGTTTTATAACAAACAACACAAAATACTTCTTACTTTGTACGTGGGCACAGTGTGTTTCATTACTCACAAGTATTACATTTCCAATTCTTGTTTTGAGTTTAGTCGCTAGCCACAATTGTTTCATGTGTCCTACGGCTCCTCAAAATGATTCTCCTTCCTCATCAGAACCGTCCCCTACCTGTCTGTCCACTTAAACAAACTGCAAACACAACTCACGCTTTGCTGAGCTGCCCCGCCTGTTGTTAAAGAGTCAAATGTGAGCGCGCTAATGCTAATCCACAGAGAAGCACAGATAAACGTGACGAGCGCCGGAAGATGTATTCATGCCCTCTTTCACACTGTGCATTAGTGGAGCACGACAGTCGGAAAGGCACAATCAAGATGGATGGCCTCAGACGATGACTTCTAAAAATTACAAATGGCATCAGCGGGAAGGCCTCGCGGGCACGTGCTTTATCACCCGCTACGTAGCCACGAGACACAAGATTTCACGGACACATGAAAATAGAGCATCGGAGGCGACAAACGGTTTATGAAATCTCTCGGGGCGGCGTCTTTGCTGTCTTTTTCTGTCTATGTGACGGTAAAATGCAAAGTTTTTAGAGGAATTAGAGCTGTGTAAGTTGTACAAATTGAAATAGAATTACCTTGAAGCACTGTACACCAGGACATTACAACGTGTATGTATTACTCAGTGGTATACTGTACAATACTGTTTGTTAAAGATTCAAAACACCTTGATTTTAGTTGCTGCTACTCTTTGAAAATGAGCGTAGTTATGTAAACAAATGACCGCGCTTGACCACTGATTGTAATCACTTCTCTATATGGCACTCTGGTGGGCTTGTTTCCAAGGTAACCGCGGTTCAAGGCATATGCAGTTATCATAAATGCACTCAAACACCATGTGGCTCTTGTCTTTTGGCTGCTATTGATTAAAAAACTGAGGGAAATGAAGGTTTAGCAAGATGGACCACTTTTTTGCACTCACTTTGGCATAATGGGGAAGCCTGGACATGAAAGAGTTGCAAATGAGCGCTACCACGGAGAGGAGGAGTTTGGGAGTGTAGATAGGGTCTGATTAAAAAGGATGGGACCCTTCTGTTTTTCTACTTCATCATTAAAAGCTCTCTTTGTACACGATACAACACTCTTTCAATGCCTCCCTCTTCAGTGTATTTTCCCCACTGTAAAATGTGGAATATTTGTGCTCAGACCTCAGGGCCTTTGCAGTTATTGTCTCAGCGCTGCCATTTTGCACACTTTACAATTTTCAAAAGAGAAATGATGTGTTCGGTGGAGGAACCTTGAGTGGCACTGAAAGAGGTTTTAGCAGGATTGATATTGGTATTGAAGTCCATTATAAACTAATGAGCCTTTCAAATAGACTCAGGTGTCTTATTTGCCTGATACATTGTCAAGGGGGCCATAGTCTTGCACGGTGTGTTTGAAGTAGAACTCTTGTATTAACATGCCGTACCGCTGTTCAATTTCATAGCCCTTTGTCCCGCGCTCACGTGACGCTCGCCCCCGAGATAAAAGTGGATCTTGGCATTTAAGATTTACAGGTTTCTTTTAAGCGGGGTGAAATCAAAAGTTATATCAAAGGACTAGGCACCTGCGTCTAATCTGGCGCAGTTATTCTAAGTTTTCACCAAGTCAAATTGGAGAAGTTTGCATCTGGAGTGACCCAATGAAGATGCTATATTATATGTACATTTATAAAGACGACACAAAATTAGCCTTGTAAAAATGTGTCCTCATTAAACATGCTCCGTCTCACTCATACGTTCTCAATTGGACATCCCGCAGACGGTGGAGACATCCATTTTCCCCCACGGTCGTCGCCGGTTCTTTGCTTCCCTTTTCGAGACAGACTCATCTCATCTGTCTTGATGCCGCCGTGACATTGAAAGAGACCCCTAATCAAAACATTTGTCTTTCTTTCAGTGCGGCGCTCCGACCGCTGAATGAAAGCTGACACCAGGGGGAGACGTATTTGTCCCAATCACAGGCTCATCTCTGTGTCACCGCCGGCTGACTCGCTCATCTCGACAGGATACTGATGAATCCAGCACTTAGCCTTGATTTGGAGGAGCAGCTCGCCACCACCAAAGTGCCAGGTTAAATCACAACCTTTACTGCTCCGCTACGGGCAATATAGGTATTCTAGTTTACGCTTGTAGATGCAAGAAGAGCACGAGGACAAAGCCCAGGTACGGAGCTATTTCACTGTACAATGTGAGTGTTACATGAATCATTTGGCTTGCTCTTTGATGAAAATTCTGCATTTCTAAGGGTTAGGTGCACAGCATGTGAATCATTCCTTACTTCACTTATATAAGAAAAATAATTAGATAATAAATTCATGCTCAATACTCAGGTCTCCGCTAATGCAAAGGTCTGGAGTTGGACTCGGTCTGCACAATGTGGGGGATCGGATTTTTAAAACTATGAAGGTAAAAGCTAATGTACTTCCGCAGGAATGTTGAGCTAATTTTAGAAGAGTACTTTGTTATGTTTAAAGGTAACAGAATTAGCCCAAAGGAGGAGGTCGCTTTTCCTGTCAGACTGTGGGGTGTTGTTACAGACAGAGGAGCTTTATTGAGATGTGGCCGATCCACTGATATAAGATTTAAGATAAAGCATCGGTGTTAGAAGTACATTTTAACACACCTTTGCTAAGAAAACCCGTCGAGATGAGAGCAAAGAGATCAATTTCAGCAGGAGCCACCAAACACTGCAGAAAAGCCATTATCTTTCAAGTACATACTCCAGATTTAAGTGCATATAAGGCTATAAGCAGACACAATAATGGGTAATTTCATTTGGATTCCCAATGCTTTTCTCTGAAAATCTACACTTAAATGGACAAAAGTATTCCTTCCTGAGAGCCTCTGGGGCTGAATATAATGTAACAGCACTAGTGAAAAGTGGTAAGAAATTGTAAAAGAACTTATAACCTGGTTATACAATAAAGGAAGCATCTTATTCAGTCCTTCTTAAACTTTTCTTACTTGTTTCTATCAGGCACCACCACAGAAATTACAACCACAATCGAGTTAAAGCTTCAAATGTAAGAATCAAATTGTTAAAAACCCCTGAGAACGTAAACATAATTCCAATAGTTCCACTGAAGCAGCCAGAATCACTTTTTTTTTTAAACACTGTCCTACAATGTCCTCTGAGTCTACAGTTTTACCAGCAATTCATCACCAAACACAAATGGGACCACAAAACACCGCTCCTCAGACTACCGCCATCTCATGCTCCACACCTCCTTAAAAAAAAAAAAAATCTCTCAATCAGAGCTTCATTTGCATTTCAAAGTAGCACTTTACAGCCATGGCACGGGCATAAAATCGCATCTGCTTTCAAATAAATAAATGGAAACTCAAAATGGTGTAAAAATGATATACAGGCAGAGCTGGCGGAAAAAAAACCTGGGCCTGTCGTATTTTATGGTATTTTACAGTAATAATGTAACGTCGTAAAAGTGTGCAGCTGTGGGAGATGCAGTGGTCATAGGATTTAGAGGACTTGAGGAAATGCAGATGGGCCGGGCACGATAGAGACAAATCTGTTGTCAAAACCAAAGCATGTGTGTGGAAAATAAGTGAAATATTCAAATCGCCAAAGGAAATACCACTCATCCAAGCAGCTTCTTAAGTTCTGACAGGGTCCTGTAAGTGCACTGCGTTCATTTTGTGTGTAATTCGGTGCACCGGAATTGTTTTCACTCCACAGCTACTTAAATGGTCCAGAGTCTCAGAGCCCCCGAACAAAACGATACGTTCACTTACAATCTCCGTCAGGCGCTGAACGCATAACAAGAGGCTTTATGGATGTCAGGGGGTTAATAATCACAGATATGTTGGCTGTTTCAAATGGATCGTCAATTCTAAATCTATACTTGAAGGTCATTAGCATCTCCGTTTTAAAAAATGGTCACACAGTTTTGTTCTTTTTAATATTGTCATCGACTATAGACTGTGATAATAATCTTAATGCACTAAAATAAATTCTGTCTTTGAAAACATTGCCAGACTTTTTTGGGATAGCACTTATTTTTGACTTACAAAATTGATATGTACTGCAGGTTAAAAAAAAAAAAAAGAATCTTCATAATATATATTTAAGCTGCCTGTAACTTTTTTTCTATATGTGCATGAAATCAAAATACATATTGATAAACCTTATAAACTTTATTATTTTTAGACTGAAAATGTTGTTGCTTCTCGGTGCTAATGATGCTTTTAAAAGTACCTGCAGTGGAACTCAAATAAACCTTTTTGAACAATGTCGTTAGTAGGTACCGGCGGCAAACTGTATATTAGTGTTTTATCTGTAGTCCCCGCTCCTCCAAGCACACATTTAAAATCTGTAGAGTACTTTCAGGACCTGACAAACCAGGTCTAACTAGGTAGTGAGGTGTGGGCCAGGCGCAGGTATAGTTCATAGCTGCGCTCGATCTTTGCACTTAAGAAGATCACAGAGGGGCTTGGTGTCAGGCCCCAGTTAGCTCTCATCATGGGTTAGTGTCTCCTGGAGCTGCTGGCCTCCCTTGGGGCGCTTCACCATATCCCACTCAGCATCCCGCTATCCACACTGTGTAGCTTCCAAGAAAAACCCTCTTTTTTAACACTCCTCTGCCTTTTTTTCAACCCTCTTGAACTTTCTTTTGCTGTCAGCATCGCCTTGGGCATAATTCAACTCCCAACGGTGCTTTGAACCGCTACACTCCTCCCATCACAACCTTCAAATCCCCATTCTACTTTGTTTTAACTTCCATGGCATAAAGCTATAGCTCCTTTAGGGCTTTGAATCCAGTCTGTACACTGTAAAATCCAGCCGTGCTTCTTAGTCAAACAAGACCAGCTTTTGACCCTATAAACAATCACTTTTATCAAGTCTGACTTTTCACTTCCGTTTGATTCATAGTGTGAAGCGCTCTTCATTTTACAGGCACCTGTCACTATAAAACAAAAACTGAGAAATCTGTGAAATAGACACCGTGATATTATTTGTGCTATTAAAGAAACATCAAGTTAAATATGTCCATCTAACTATGGTGAAAAACAACGTCAATTGCATAATATGATTATTTTACTTGTCAAAGTAGTCATTTTTTCGATTAGTTGGCTTGTCAAACAAATTACTTATGTTGTTTTTTGAGAGTTTTAAAATATATTATCAACCAAATGCAGGTTGAAAAATGACTAATCTATTTAACTAGACTGATCTTTTTGATTTAATAGTCAAAGACGGGACTTTGTTGTAAAAGGACTTTCCATTTGTGCTTTTCCAGATTAGAATTACTTTGATTAATCTTTGCTGCCCTATGTTGTAGACTGTAAGAAATGAACAAATATGACCTTTAATTGTTGTTAAATGTTAAATGAGAAATGTAATATTTTCCATGGTCCTTTTCGCTTCACCACCTGACATTAAACACTCAGAAATAGTTTGTGCCGTGTTTGTTGAGGTAAGCAGTTGATCTTTACTGAGAGGTGGTGTTAATCTGACTAATGACTGTAGTATAGCCCTCCCACCATGCCGTGTTTGTAAAGCCAAGCCAAGCTAATTCTGAGGTGGAGGTGACACATTATTAGGTAAACTTTTTAAACCTCTAAAGTTCACTAACTAACTCCCACCGCCCCCATTCGCCATGATGAAGTATGTGACAGAATACTTTCCACCACACTTTGTACACCATTAACTCTGCAGAAAAAGTCAGGAGCCTCGTATATTTAGGTGTGCATGAGAAAAAAAAAAACGCTTTGGCAAGTACAGATAAGGGACAGGAGGCGCAGTCAGGATAACTGACCACTGTAGGATTTAAGGAGTAAAAAACCTTAATGAGAAGCACTTATCCAGGATAAATCCCGGAATGTCAAGCGTGAAATGCAGTCATAAAAACCGTCCCATCTCCAGAAGACTCTTCTCTTGAGACTATACTTCATTATGTCAAATAAGGTCCCATTTGCACCTGTTCGTGATCCAGGATGGGCACTTTCCACTGTTCTGCTCGATGCACAAGGCTGCTGGGGCGTGAAGGCATGTTTTAAACTGGACGATAATGACATGATGCAGTTTGACCTGTAAATTGTGTCCCTCTAACCAATGTACTCAAAAGATTTGGGCTGAGTGCAGTCGCCACAATACCTCCTCCACGCCTTCATTATCCTATGCTGCCCTCTGCTCGGTTGTCATAGAAATTCTCCCACAACTGGGCTCGGTGCCAAATATACCAGCACTTGCTAATATTCATGAAAAAAATGACCGAATGCATTACTAATTGACATAGAACATAGTCCAATAATTACCAAAAAAAACAAGGAAATTGTAAGATCAGAAAGCGTTACGGTGGCTGTATATCTCTAATTGTAACATGGCAAATTATATATGCTGCATTTACCATAACCAATTAGAGCTCAGTTTGAATATGAAAGCAACAACACAACGAGGCAAAAGGAAAACTCAACATATGTACGAGCATGCATGATAAAACCCAAACTCTTTATCTTATACATTGCCTCATTAAGTCAAATATTGGTGTTATTATTGCAAGAATCCCAAGTTATTCATGTTCTGCATGGTAGGTATGTTCTAAGATTTACAAAACATTAAATTGCAGATTCCTGACCTAAAGACTGACACGGATTCAAATACAGATGGGGAAAACTGGTATAGTGGATTGCCGTTATGCTAACACCAGTAGATATAATGTTTTCCTGTTGAAGTTTAGGTCAGAGGAGTTGAGACCGCTGCCCTGTACTGACAGTTGACCTTTATCGCTGTACTTCTCCAGTCGTTTGTGGTCTTACAGCATTTCTTATCGTGCCCGGAGGCTGGCACTTTACTCTACGCGCTGTGTCTTTCAGGTAGTAAAAGATCGAAAGAGAAGCAAGCCTCAACCCTGATATTTATAGCTTTTAAAAGGGAACTTGTCCAAAAAAGAACCTACAGAAGATGTCAAAATGTGAATTAATCAATACAAAAAGTCCAGCTATAAACGGTTAGTGGTTTATAAAGTTGAGTGGTTCAGATGCAGACTTTGAAAGAGCACCAGACCTTTGTGATCTGGTGCCCTTTGGGAGGTTATACATTGCATTCAGCTTTTGTTTTGCCACTGCAGGCGAGGCGTCTCTGAGTTTTTGTCAGCAATGCAGACGTCCACCGTGAAAGGAAAAGAGCATCACCATGACTTTTGAGACATTTTGAAAGCCCATGAGAACTACTCCCTGAGGCAGAGGAGCAATTAACACGTCACAACACGGACCTGCTGTGTGGCGACTCCTGTATGTAACTTTTTTGTGTTCTGTTTGTTTATGACGACTTATAGTTTTAACCACTACAGGTCAATGTGTGACTCTCCGCAGTGAGACTAACATAACCTATTGTTCATCATCACAATTAAGACTGAGGTGGGTTAGCGTTGTCTGAATTAGAAGATAATACTCAACTTGATGTTTCAAAAATATGTGAAATATGGTTTGCGGTAAGACAACGTTCCCAAATATGTTAATCTTATATTTCTACACTTTTGCTTGTAATTTTACAGTTCTTTAGATTATTTTTGAAGTATTTATGTATCTCCCTGGCTACTCAAAAGTCACAATTGTCTTGAGATTATTATTTACACTTCCAACGCTACAGTGTTTTGGAGTAAAGTACATCATGAAGAAATGGCTTAAGTATGCATGCTCCTTGAAGTGGCTAGTGTCCCCAACTTCCACATGCCCATATTCCCATATACAATTTGCAATTCAGTCGTAAATGTCTCCATCTATGCAGTGTGCATTACCATATCCCCTGTACTGACACCATTACTACCACTTTGTTCTCCCACACCCACATTTAACCTTGACTGAAATAGTGCTGAATATGAATAATAGGTTACAGGTCTTAACCCGTGGGTCTCAGTTACCATGCACTAAAATACCATCAGATATATTACAAAGGTAGAGCAATATGCATAATGCCATCTCATTAATTTGTAGGTGCTTATTTTATGAATAATTATGGCATGGTGAATAATTGGGTGGAGAGAAGATAATAGAGGTGAAGGCCAATGTAAAAGTATTTCTGTCTCGTAGACATAAAGACAGAGCTGTTTGTGTCGGTCCAAAACATGGAAATAATATGTAAAGAGATGCGAGAGTCTAAACCGGCAAATTAATGCTCGGAGCAAGATAGTAAATGTCTGTAAAATGTGCAGGAAAATGAGTAAAAGTTTAAAAATGACTCCATGTTGTTTGTAGAAAACCAACTCAACAAAACACAGGAAACCCTTGTCTGTAAAATAACTGTTCTCAGCCCAGTGTGTTGCCACCAGCTGTTAGAATAGTGTGCTTAATGATGCTTCTAATAACAGCATATTTCACACCTAATACTTTGGACTGCGAGTGCCACACAATTTGTTCCTTCTACGTAACCTATATTTATGACGTGTAAATTTGTACAATACATCAGGACACGGTAATGTGTATTATTCTGAATACATTGAGAACATATATTGGTCGACTTATGGTGCATTTAAAATAACCCACACCTTGGCGTACTACATTAAACTACAATCCATCTTGGTTATTCCATGTCTGTTTTCCATCTGCATAGAATATAATGCAAATATGTAGGCTTTATTAATCCTTTCCTACACAACATGGGCTAATACTGCACTTTGCTAATGGCTGTTTGCATTCATTGTCACAGTTGGCTTGTAAGATTCAGCGTGATTTATTTGCATACTCTGTCTACATATCAAACAAACAGCTAGTATATTTCTCTCCATGTGTTGATGGAAATGTACTCTTGCCTACAGTAAATATCTGCCAGTTGCCGTGTCTTTGGCATGCATCAAAAACATGGCCGACGTGATGTGACTTTTCATCTTGAGGCACATCGAGATTAGGTCCTTCGCTTTCTCTTCGCTGTCTCTTCGGATCGTATTCCCTACATCACTCTCCTCAAAGCAAATCATTTTTTATCTGTGAAATTGTTCGCCCCTTGTGCCATCATCGGGAAGCATATTTCCGTGATCTTCAACATCAAGGGGTTTTCAATATTAAAACTGAGGGAGAAAAGTCATACGCTGACCCCAGCGTTGAGCTGCAAGGTCCATAATGAGCCCGCCGTGAATGGGCAGTTTTTTTCTTGTTCATGCCAATTGAGCTGTGACCTGGCGAGGGCCTTGCAAATCAAAGACATCTTAAGTCTACTCATTATTTACTTGTGACAGCCAGCGGCGAAACATGATTAAAGTAAGCCAAGAAAAAGAAAGAGGAGAGAAGGGAGTGAGGGTGAGACGAAACGGCGCTACACACTGTATGTGGGCAGATTCCTATCTAATGTTTGCTTTGCACTTGAACGCAGCTGAAGGTCAACGCTGCCAATTAATGGAAAAGAGAGAGCCGGCTTGTTTACGTTGCTGTTTTATCTTTACTAAAGATTTGCACTCACAAGTGTCTAATGCTTCATCTTTGGCTCTAAATATTCCTTTAGAAACACATTTGATATGAAAATCTTTAAAAATACATATTTTTTAACCTGCTTGAAGGGGCTTCAGTGTTAGACTATGTCATCGGTCTGAGATTATTGAATATTAATGAAAATGTTTCTGGCTTCATAAAAATAGAAAGATCTTGCATACTTCATTACCTTTTGGGCACACAATAAACACATATAGCATTCTGAAAGAACTAACACACACTGTTAAATATGTTCAGAATTTTAGGGGGGAAAATACATTATTGAAAATTTAAGAAACAAACTAAGTATTTGGGCTTTAGAACTCCTGCCATGGACAATACATGGATACCTTAGAACATACAGGGAAGAAGGCCATGCCAACAAAAATGAATGACTGGGCCAACGATCAAGGATGGACCAAAAGGATGACAAAAACTGAACAGATTTTTTTGTTTCGCCTGTGCTTTTTTGTTCTTTCTTCATGTCATGTTCTGTTTTTGTTTTTTTAATTTTAAGCAAAACAAAAGTAAAAGCAAGAAATTGAAAAAGAAATACAATTTGAACAACCAAGCGTTCCTGCTAACAGACCTTAAGCATATGTTTACGCAGACAAACATACATGCCAGTCCCAATATAACTGTTAGGAGTGAGCTTTGAGTCATCAGGGCCACACTTGCTGAAGAAAGACACGGAACAGGCCTTGGGGGAACAAAGGGAGAGAGAGAGTGGAGCGTGTCCCAGACGATGTGGAGAGGCCTTAATTAAGCTTGGGCATTTCATTAAAGAAACCATTACAGTCAGCTCCAGTTAGTGGCACACTGCGATGCCACACAGGGACACTTGAGCCTTGCCGCCCATATGCACACAGCACACACACACGCACACACACTGTAGGAACATACATGCAGCTGTGACACGCCTCAGCCAGTGGACCAGGACAATGTGGAGCAGGGCAAATTTCTATACTATAATTAATCTGAACCAATTTTCCCCTCCCACTGTGAAGAGAGAAAATGCACAGCCAATCAGATGCACCTCATATGAAAAACATGGCACATATTAATTGCAAAATGAAATAGTATGTGCCTTAATGCTTTGATTCTGTTCATTGTTTCGTGATAATCTACTAGAACCACTTAACTTCCAGGTAAACTAAACAACACAAATGTGCAAACCCCAGAAAAAAAGAACAAAACTGTAAGTCTGTGGAGATAAGACAGATATACAGTCACAAATCACAATTAAAGTTCACACTCTCCTTTTACCTTGGCATTGGGATGAAAGAGTGCATAAATAAGGAATGCAGAGAAGATGTCAAGCCGTCCCAACAGAGTGGAGGAGACAGAGCAGCAAAGAGTCGGGAGGAGAAACAGAGGAGCGATGAAACCGGTTTGGACAACTTTGGCTGGATTCCCTTGCCCATTACCGATTCTGGATCTCACTTCACATGTCATTAGAACCAGTGTAAATCAGCAATTAGGTGCACAAATGAAGAAATGTCAGCTATTACTTACAGCACACCAGGCTGACAGGGCATTCCAAAACAGATGTCTTAAACGGCTGAAACTTTAGAACAACTAATGGCTTCCGACTTGGTTTTGGCTAAGTTTACACATGGTTGGATGCATTTTGCTGCTGAAGTTATCCGTCATCACTTAAGTAAGACACCTTAGGGTTGGCCGGGTGGTTAAGGTGGCAGCACACATGCCCAGCACCATGTGCAGCAGGCCGCGGTGTCGTGAGTTTGATTCTCTCTCATCCCCATTTCACGCTCAGCTGTCCGGTCTAATAAAGCCTAGGGGACAAAAATCCTTTAAAAAAGACTCCTGGGTAAAATGCTATGACATATTTTCTTACTGTACTGAACCTGCTTTTTGTTTCATTACCAAGACTGGATAAATTTGACTAAAATACAGAACTAAACATTATCAAACACACCACGTGTTCAATTTGGTCACAATGCAATCGTGACATATTTTCAGTATTTTTTGGCATCATAAACTATTTGGATTCAAAATTCCTCTCAGAATTGTATAATTGTAGTCATCTAGACAGAAAAACAAGACATTTCGACACAACTTGAAATTCATATGAGGCCACCTATAAAGCGGTTTGCTGAAGAGTGAACAGAGGAAGAAATATGGCAGTGAATACAAGCGGGCCACTCTGCAATGCCCTGTTAACAGTGTTGTCCTAATTATGCAGCCACCCAAACAGAGGCCTCTAATCCGCAGGCACACTGGCCCGTCAGATTTCTTGTCAAAATCAAGAACACACTTGAAGTGGTGCTGCGGTATGCAGTAACCAACACTTCAGCCAACCAACCTCATGCTCCAAGAGTCTAGAGCGAAGTCTATGGCTGAAGAAAAATTGTGTAAGCGTGAATAGATCCAACGTGTGCCCTAGATATGCTTTCCATCTGACTGTGGCGCGGCAGTGTGAAGGATAAGATGGTGTGACCTAGGGAGAAGGAGGCAGAGCCCTACCCTCTGGGGATGTGCTTACTCTAATGCAAGTTATTAAAGTAAACAGCTGCAGCAGTCATAGACGTGCTGTGTGCACTGTGTGAAAAATGTACCAATGGTATAAATGTGTGGAGATTTACATAATATAACATGAGGATCTGTGACATTCGGCTTAGTGTGCAACATCAGATTATATTATGGGTTGTATAGATCTGTTAAAGCAGACCACTGGACTATTACTTCTTGTTGATGCCTCCAGATGCAAACATTCAAAGAAAATGTGATCAAGTTTAGCTTTGGATTTTAATTTTGCGAGACAATTTAACCACTACTTTTGTCTCCATGGACATATCATTGCTTTTTCTGGAATGCCACTTGCAAAGAATGAACGTTTTTTAGCAATAAAAATACCTGTGAGTGAATGAATGCAAGATGGATAAAATTGTGGAACATTCCAGGCAAAGCAATGACATTTCAATGGAGTCCACCCAAAAAGTGACATACTGCGTCTAAATTATGATTATGCAGCGCAAGTTAAGAGCTCCAAATGTGCCGTCTCGTTCCTGTATTTACCTCCCTTCGACATTGCAGCTGCGTCCCATTCAGGTGACAGAAAAGTGGAGGGCTTGTATAGAGGCTGCGGCTTTAGAAAGACGAAGGCAGACACCAAACATGCTCCTGAATGAAGGCATGAGCTTCCAGCAGAGTACATACATGCATTTCTCAGGCCCATGCTGGCAGCAAGTTTACAATGAGGCTTCCAATTGGATGACAGGTGTGACATTCTTACAGGAAAAGCCAGAACATACACGTGGGACAGAAAGGGCGTCTCTAAAGTCGCTTATCTAAGCATACCTTACATCGTGGTAGCATCTCCCACTATAAATGTGTGTCTCTCTCACACTAGTTTGCTGAGTAAGCACTGACGCTTGAATCAGTTTTTACCTTTGCTCTTTCTTTGCTTGCCAGATGCTGTTTGTCTTCCAAACTTGCATCTCGGCCCATCTCTGCATTAGCACTTTTTCCACTGGTGGCTTTAGTGTAGTGTGACGAAAGATTAATCCGACAGGGCCGTGCACATGTGCCACTAAACCATCATCTTTAGCGCTGGCAGCAAAAAATGCACACACAGGGAGTTAGCAAGATGAGCTAACATGCTGGCTGCTATCTACCGCAAACCCCCACCACTAAAGCGGGGCTTGTATGCTAATCAAACTGTGCAGATAAGCAAAAGCAAGCTGGAGAAAATGTGCTCGGCATTAAATCATGTCACTGCAAACATTGAGGAATAGTAACAATAACAAAGAACACCGGGACATTGTTATGGATATCTTTTATGACGCACTGACTTTGGTGGTGGCGATGCTAATGTGTGCCCTTTAGCAGAAAACTCACGAGGTTGCACTGGTGGTTTATTTATTTGCATAAAAAGTCAGGGAAATAGTTCCATAATTTTGAAATCCAATTTAGTTCCTTCTGGCATCGTTCAAGAATATATCAACAAAACACAGTGCTTGGTTATCAGTTCTCTTTCAGATGGATGCAACGGAAAATGGTTTTGGAGATTGGAAAAGATTAAATCAAAGCAGCTCCGGGGAGGACACATTTGATATTGTTGTGGGTTCTTTTTAACAAATCCGTGGCCTTATTGTGGCAGAGTTAGCCTGAGGAGGTTGGCGCAGGTGTCACACAGTCAGTATTTGGCTCACACAGGTCTAGTACACCATTTCTGAAGTTGGCAGCCTCCTCTTCCATATGCTGTGGAATGGCCTTGCAATGTGGGGCAGTCAGCTGTGGTTCAGAGAGGCCTGCGCCTGAGGCCACTATCCAGGCTTGTTTTTCTTTGTTATGAATGGTGCTTAGCTCACTAATGGAGGTTCATCCTAACCAGCAGCAGAGATATACAGAGAGCATGCAGATATTTCACACCCCTTTGCGATAATGTAGCCATGTCTATTAATTTTAGTAGTTCATAAATATATATATATATATATATATATATATATATATATATATATATATATATATATATATATATATATATATATATTCAGATGTGCATGATTTGCTGAGGTAATATCTGTAAGGAATTGAAAGACAGTAAAGAAGTTGGACAAATTAGAGAAAGAGTAGTTAGAAAAAACACAATGCTTCTTGTTCTTTCTTTTCTGGACCACGTCTTTGTGCATGTGGCATACACCTGAATGACCTCATCTCTCTGTGCGCTCCCCTTTGACATCATTTACGGTTCAGGGGGGTGGAGCTAATGGCCCTTTCCCCCTCTGTAGATGGTAGAGTGCATTGTTAAAAGCATTTGACTGTGTTCATTGGAGAGGGAAGTCAGCATGTACCAGAAAGGCCAAGCTTTTATGGGGACAACCTTTGGCTATAAGTGCAAGCAATCAACATTTTTCCCTGTCTCTGGCTCTAAAGATTCATGTTTTTTTACGTTTCTCTGCCATTGGTGTCCTTTTGATCACTGCATTTTTACCGCACTCATGTAGACATCCTTGGTGCATGAATGTTGCAAGAGAGCTCTGGAAAATTGCAGAACCGCCAGGTCAAAAGTCTAATAGGTTGTTGGTACTCTAGACACAATGAAGGAGCTGATTCACTTTCTTTATAACTGCTACGCTAATAAGGGCCAGAGGTGAGAGTAAGAACATATGAAAATAATAGTGTTTGCCTTGTTGATTTGCTGCCTGATGGATTTTTAATATTCACTGCTGGGTCCTCGAGGATGGTCGGTTGTGCCCATTTAGCAAGTTGATGCTTTTGGACAGGGGCTTCAGTGCCAAATACAGAGTAGAGTGAATTACTTTGTGATCTGATGGAAAGATATGCAAAAAATGAAAGGGAAGTAAACAGTCCGTCTCTATGTAAAAGGACTCAACAGTTTGTTCCAAAAAAAATAATTTATGCCCCTTGTTATAGTGTTTTTTCACACAGCTTCCTCTGTGGAGCTCTGTTCACTTCTGTCCTCATGGTAAGGACATGCACAGATCCATTATTCCCAAGCTCTGAAACTTGGCACAAATGGCATGTCACAGTTATGAACTGCAAAGGGAACTTCATGAATTCCCAAATAGTTTGCAACAAACTCAGTATTTAAAATAAAACTATGCAATAAAAATGGCAACTGAAATTTGCAACGACAAGTGATAAAGTTGCACGACTAGCATTGTAATTTGTCGTAGCTAATGGTGAGTTCAATGCCATTTCCTACAGAAATGGAAAATATGCTAGACGAATGAGTGGGTGGTCATGCTTTTGACATAATGATAGCAACTTTTGCAAAACATGAGAAAAAAATACTTTTTTCATGCCTCTCATTATTTCATACTTTGAAATAGAAGTCTTAACCAGAGACATATAGCTTATGTCTCACTATACACCACCGCTTGTAGATGTAGATCATGTAGTCATAAATATTTTCAAAGGCCCTTTATTGTATTTTTAATCAAGCTAACCAAAGAACAATTTTCTACTCTGCCTCAGTCCATTTTGAACAACCTTTGGCCTTGATTAGACAACAGTGTTTCTGAATTAAGTCTTTAAAAGTCCTGTCCTGGTTGTCGACACAAGATGTATGCTCACAGGCTAAAAGAGGGTTTGTTCTAATTAAGCCAGTGTCTGGACAGGGAGGCAATAATCAGGTTTGGGAGGACGGCGAACGGGGACAAGGTGACCCACAAGAGGAGAGAAATGGAGGACAAGCTAAGCAACAAGCACTGGTTAACCGAGTGAGACAATCAAAGTGAGCCTTGTAGCATGCGACCTTCAGCGTCTCATTGATGTCCAAACATATTCCCTCCTAGGCACAATATCACTCGGTTTGTTCAGAAAGCAAAACACAATTGAATAGATGGTCGCTTTTTAAAGTGTCAAAGTCAATTTCGCTTCTGTCACAGCACCCACACGTTGTTGTAGTGTTCCTGAACAATTCACAAATGACTGCGCTCGTCGTTTTGTTAAAAGCCCGTAGTTGGGTCCGTGTGAAGAACCGTCTAACCACGCATTCGTAACCTCAAAATGCTCATGTTATTCCCTCAATTTGAAGTAATCATTCCACCTCGGCGCGCCATGATTTCCCCTTCATTTGTAGGTATAGTCCTAATTTGACACCTGCCTCATCATTCACAATTAGGCATTATGGATTGTAATTGGCCATCTGCCTCTGCCATCTTGTGGAGTTGGAGAGTGGCCATGTTGTTTTTGTCTGTGTTTACACTGTGCTTGTACATTTGGGTACCAGCTGAAACTATATAAACCATTCGTTCCATTTATGTTCATGAGTCTGCATTTATAGATGCTTTTTTTGAATTAGGATTGTTATATTAATGTATGTACCGTACTAAAATATATTTGAGATGATAATATTTCTTTATTTGGTCAGATCAGTGCATGTTAATGAATGAGATGGTTTACTAGACCTGATGTGTCACTCTTGTGAGATGCAATTGAGGCAAAAAGCATTTACCCCAGAATATAGTCGGGCATGATTTTTCATGGAATATTGAGGATAACTTTACACTGACTGACTTTATATGTTCATTCTACCTCATAATTCATCTCTTTTTGCACAATATTCTAATTTAAACTTGGTGTGAGCAAAATGTGGAGTATTATACCTGGCAAATGAAAGAATCTTGTAAAAAGGATTGCTAGACGGACCATGCTTTCTCAATTATCCTCACCTCTGTTGAACTTCAAACTCCTGGCAGCTGCTGTAATTGCTCTGTTCTTCCTGTCAATCATAGTTAGCACTTTCCGTGGCACATCCCAGTTTTAGCTCCACCTGTGCCCCATTGTCTCTGGACCAATGACAGGCGACAGGCAAGGAGATCTTCTCTGACACGACCTTTCAGTCCTCCATCCCCGTCAATCATGATGCCAAGCCAGTGGGAACTTTTGACTGAGTAGGTTTTTGGTGCTGAGAGAAATGCTCATGCCTGAAAGATTAAATTAAGCTTTGATACATGATACGTCTAAACAAAACAAACACATTCACGTAGGCCTATATTAGTGTCTGTATAGACACTACATTTTGGTTTATGGATCATAAACCATGTGCTTTCTGCACTAGCCAGTTGCCATGCTGTTTTCTAGGTTAAATCTAATAAATTCTGGTTGGCATCAATATTTCTCAACTTGCTTCAGTAATAATAATGAATCAAAGGCCTGGCCATTGAACACAAGTACATTTCTAAAGCTAAAGGGTGTAAATGTTTTATGGGAGATTTCGACACAAACAGCACAAAACCAGTGGTCTGAACAAAAGTACCTCCATGTTCACAAAGATAAAGTGGTCTGGCTGGGTAAAATAAATGAGAGCACTGGGTTTATAAGACGGCATATTTGGACGGGGCTTAATGAAATAAAATGTCTGCAGTACAAGGCAGAGTAAGTGTTTGTTTGGGCACAGACTGTTCTGGAAGTGCCACAGAGGTGCGAGCTGGCTGGTTGCTGTGTCACTATGACAAAACATGACAGATGTGTTTAGGCAGCGGAGTGCCGGACCTGCCACAGAACATTAGGCTCACACCGTCAGCGAGTAGTGTGCTGGGATTCCCTCACAGGGAGCCCAATCATGGACATAATAATCGTTTGTCCACAGTGAAGATCCAGTGTCTGCCTCAGAGACTGCTGCTGGAGGAGAGCTGTAACTCAAGTCATCCTAGGAGTTATGGATGTGCCGTGGGGTACTTGGCATGGGAGTTTTTGAGGAACATTTTTTGATTTTGACAGTAAATTTATAACATTTTTTGGCAAGCTACATCAACTCAACTATATCAGTTGAACCCGATAGTGCTGGAGTTTCATTTATACCCTAGACATAAAAATATCGTTTTCATGTTGACCTCAAATGGCTGGTTGTTACTACAACATGCTTTTCCCAACATGTCACATCATTGTAAAGAAATAAGGATGTAAGGTTTAATGTTAATGGAGTCTTTCTAGATATAATACTGTCCTGGTTGGTTTTTGGATGTGGAGATTTTAGAAACGATCTAACAAAATATGATCAAAGCCAAAAACACACACACACAAAACATACAAGGGACATTTTTTTTATATTTTTTGGGAGATAACATAAATAAATAAAATGAAAAAAGGGCATCCGTCCAGATTCTTTTAAATGTGTCCGTTTGTAGATTGTTTGTCCAGATCATTAATGCATTTATATACTTTAGATACCATTTCCCTTAGAAGTTCTGATTTGTATGCCTTAATAAAGATTTCAGTCAAAGGGTTATAATTATCGTTACTTCAAAGGCAGTCTCATTATTTCCCTGTCATTCTTTGAGAATTTTTCAAACCTTTGCTTATCATTAATAGATTATATAGAGGGCCGTGCTCAAGGTTTGGGGGAAGTGACAGATTTGACATATATCCAAATGTAGCTTTTCATGTTTATTTCTCATTCCCATATTATGAGCCGAACGTTCAATCCAAGCAATTTCATATCACACTGATGAAGCTTTTTTTTATTTCATTTTTAGGCCCGAGCCCCAGCAGGGCGGAGGGCCTATTGCTCCCGCAACGCTGTCTGACCAAACATGCGGGCACGGCCCGCATGTTTGGTACCCCGTCGCCCCTGGCAAGTACAGTGAACTAGCCCATGCCGAAGGCATGGATCATGCATACTTACTCCTGCTATGACAGAAATAGTCAACAATGAGTGAATGGGCGTAGCCCATTCACTCATTGTTGACAACAGCAGCGCGAAGCGCTGCATTCCTCCAAAATCACTCCTGGCATCGTCCCGTACGCGAGAATCCATGCCGCAGGCATTGGCCATGCTTGTATCTGCTCAAATCAATGGAAGTCTATGGGGAGTGGGCGGGGCATCCCGACGGAATAGGGATTGACGAGCGCGTAAGCGCTCGTAATGATGATTCCACCCCATGGCGGCATCGGGAAGGCTTAGAGCTTTCAAACGATGTATAATTTGTTGTTATAGTGGAAACGGCTATATTGTTTTTGCTAAAAATATTATTATTAGGCCCGAGCGCCACAAGCTGGCGAGAGGCCTATTAATCTTGTAAGGCCGTGCGAAGCACGGCTGCGAAAGTGCGCACGTAGTGCGCACGAAATCGAGCGCGAAGCGCTCGCCCACTTCCAAACACTCACTAACGCACTCCTTCACTCATGCACGCCCCGTGCATACTAATTAGTAGTAGGAAAATGGAACATTACCGTTGTAAACGGGCGAAGCCCGTGCAAAAGTGCGCACTAAACGAGCACTTTACATTGAGATGACGACCGCGAAGCGGTCGTCATCCCCATATAAAGCACTCATTTGCGCTAAGTAGCTCACGAATACGTTCCCCATCTCTTGCATGTTCTGTGCATATAAGCATGTAATGCAAAAATTGAACATTATTACTGTATAGAGGGCCAAAAACACAAAGTGGGCGGAGCCCACTCAAAATTAACGAAAGTACCCGTCAGTGACCAGGGACCCACACCATGAGGTAGGAAAGCGCGAGCGCTTTCCGAAAATGTATAGTTTATGATATTTGAAAAATGGGAAACATTGTTTTCGCATCGGAATATTCTTCTTCTTCTTCTTCTTCTTCTTCTTCTTCTTCTTCTTCTTCTTCTTCTTCTTCTTCTTCTTCTTCTTCTTCTTCTTCTTCTTCTTCTCGGGACCAACCCCCCTATTTTTCACCCAGTGAACATTGACGAAAAGTCACAAAAATGTTCACACCTCTAAAAATCGTGCCTCTCTACATTCTGGCTATTTCCCTTTTCTAAAATAAAAAAAATTGGCGCGTCAGCGCCCCCAAATGTACCAAAAATGCATTGAGAGATGGGAAATGACCCAAAAAAAATCTGATCCTAGAATCATGAAATTTGGCGCAGAGGTAGATGGTGACAAGAGAAGTAAAAAATATGATTACGGCAACGCCGTCCGCCCAACCAAATGTCGGCCATATTGCTTCAAAAATGGCTAAACATGACTTCGGAGTTTTTCCAAACGTCGTACTTTTACGAACTCCTCCCAGGGCGTTAGCCCTAAAAAGCTGAAATTTGGTGAAAATGCTACTGAGGAGTGGGACATCAAAAGTTATCCAAATTACATTGATACCTCTCACGGTCTCTGTGCGGCGAAGCCGCAAACTGTAGCTAGAATTTCAGAAATCTCCCATATTTAAAATTTCTGCCGTTTGCGCGGATAAAGTCCAAATTGCGTCAAATTAGAATCAGTTGTTAAACTCTTTGCCCTAAACCTACTTGAAGTGAAATAAATTCATTTGGCGCCACAGCGCCCCCTACAGATTTTATATGGAGGTTAAATTTTTAGTTTTGCGAAATTATATGAAATTTGACACACAACTCAATTTTGGCATCCCCATCAAAAAAGTCAATGAGACCCATGTCATAATTGTTATGGCGTTGCCGTAACGATGACCGAAACCTTTCATGTTATTCCAATGGGGAAATCGCCAGAACATGTTTACACTTTAGACTTTCGCAAACTCCTCCCAGGGCGTCAGCCCTATTAACCTAAAATTTGGTGAGACTCATCTTCAGGACCATCAAAAGTTATCCACATTTTCATTCAAAGAGTCACGGTGTCTGTGCGGCAAAGCCGCACATTTTGCCAAGAATTCAAAATAAAATAGCTTTTTGATGGTAAAACAACGGGGAGAAGATGTGACAGCGTCACAGATTCAGCAGTAGGCGTAATAAAAGGACAATTGGGGCGCGTTAGCGCCCCCTCCTCTTGCGGTGTGGCGGCGGTGTGGCGGCGGCGTGGCGGCGGCGTGGCGGGAAAATCGCAACATCGCTCAAATCACCACATTTTTACGCTTCACACTTTAACAAACTCCTCCTAGGGCAATTGTCCGATCAAACTCATATTTGGGGAAAATCATCTACACAAACGGCCATCAAAACGTATCCATATTTTGATTCTAAGTGCTACGATCTCTGTGTGGCGGACCCGCAAATATATGTCAGAAATGGGAAAACAGCGAAATCTCTAAAATGACCACATTTCTACACTTCACACTTTAACAAACTCCTCCTTGGGCGATAGCTCGATCAAGTTCATATTTGGGGAAATCATCTACACAAACGGGGCATCAAAAGTTATCCATATTTTGATTTTAAGTGCTACGGTCTCTGTGCCGTGGAGCTGCAAATATACTGTCACAGATGGGAAAAACGCCAAATCCTTGAAATGTTTACATTTACGCTTCACACTTTAACAAACTCCTCCTAGTGCATTTGGCCCACCGATCTCAAAATCAGTGTACCTCCTCTAGACAAGTGGGGCATCTAAAGTTATTCAAATTTTATGGATAACATTTACGGTCTCTGTGCAGCTGAGCCGCAAACTTTTCGCAGAATTTGGACTATTTGGCCTTCAGAGTGGCCTATAAACAAGAGTTTTTCCAAATGACATGACATTTTGCACACAATTCTCATTTGCCATCCCCAAATTAAAAGTATGGGAGCCAAAGTCATATTTTGTACAGCGTAGCCGTAGCGATGACAGAAACATCCCATGTTATCCCTATGGGGAAACCGCAAAATCTCTAAAATGACCACATTTTTACACTTCACACTTTAACAAACTCCTCCTAGGGCGATTACCCGATCAAGTTCATATTTGGGGAGAATCATCTACACAAGCGGGGCATCAAAAGTTATCCATATTTTTATTTTAAGTACTAGGGTCTCTGTGCGGTAGAGCCGCAAATATATGTCACAAATGGGAAAAACGCCAAATCCTTGAAATGTTCACATTTATGCTTCACACTTTAATGAACTCCTCTGTGGGCAATAGCTCGATCAAGCTCATATTTTGGGAAAATAATCTACACAAGCGGAGCATCAAAAGTTATCCATATTTTTATTCCAAGTGTCACGGTCTCTGTGCGCTGGAGCCGCACATTTGACCGACATTTGTGTTCACTTGCACTGGTTAAGCACAGCATTGTACATGTACAATGTGTCGCTGTCTTAGTTCTTAGACAATTGCGTTAGCGCCATCTCTGTAAAATGCAGAGAGCAGAGTCGGAAGGCCGGCGGCCCGCGAGGGCCGTTGGATGCCGCTTGCGGCTTTAATTATTTTTATTTTTCTTGTTCTTCTGCTTTTTGAACTCTAATTTGACCCCCTGAACATGCTCAAAAACTCACCAAACTTGGCCCAAAATTCAGAATCGGCGAAAAAATTGATTTTTTTTTTTGTTAAAAAATGGCGCGACAGCGCCACCGACAAAAGTCAAAATACATTGCGCCTATGGGAGACGCCCCGAGGTCAACTTTGGCGTAAAGCTACGAAATTCGGAACACACATTCCTCTTGTGAGGACAAAAAAAATATATTAATGTGGCCACGCCCCCAGACTTACCCTATGGCCGCCATATTCCTTTGAAAATGAAAACACGCTGTGTTAGCCATTTTGTTCACGTCAAACTTTGACGAACTCCTCCTAGGGCGTTTTGCCCACTGACTTCAAAATCGGCGTACGTCCTCTGGACAAGTGGGGCATCTAAAGTTATCCAAATTTTTGGTATACCTTGTACGCTCTGTGTGCGGCGCAGCCGCAAAGTTGGACCACTTATTGCTAATCTAAAAATTGCTCCCATTTGATCAAAACGAGTCCGATTAGGACCATATTTGAATCAGTTGTTAAACTTTCTAGTTTGGACTAGTTTATGATGACAAAATTGAAATGGGCGCGATAGCGCCCCCTACAGAGTGACCTTTAAATTAACATTGAAGGTCAAAAATTAGTTTTACCAAAATGTTCTAAACTTTACCCAAAATTCTGTTTTGGCGTCGCGATCAAAAAAGCCAATCAGACAAATGCCTTAATTTTTACGGCGTAGTCGTAGCGATGACAGAAACCTCCCATGTTATCCCTATGGGAAAACCGCAAAATCTCTCAAATATCCACATTTTTCTGTTTCACACTTTAACAAACTCCTCCTAGTGCGTTTTGCCCACCAACCTCAAAATCGGTGTACGTCTTCTAGACAAGTCGGGCATCTAAAGTTATCCAAATTTTAAGGATAGCTTTTACGGTCTCTGTGCGACGGAGCCGCAAACGTTTCCCAGAATTCTGACTATTTGGCCTTCAGAGTGGCCTATAAACAATACAGTTTTTCCAAATGACATGATATTTTGAACAAAATTCTAATTTGCCATCCTGATCATACAAGTATGAGAGCCAAAGCCATATTTTGTACGGCGTAACCGTAGCGATGACAGAAACATCCCATGTTATCCTTATGGGAAAATCGCAGAATCGCTCAAATCACCACATTTTTACACTTCACACTTTAACGAACTCCTCCTAGGGCGATTGCCCGATCAAGTTCATATTTGGGGGAAATTATCTACACAAGTGGGGCATCAAAAGTTATCCATATTTTGATTTTAAGTGGTACGGTCTCTGTGCCGTGGAGCTGCAAATATACTGTCACAAATGGGGAAACGCCAAATCTTTGAAATGTTCACATTTACGCTTCACACTTTAACAAACTCCTCCGTGGGCAATTGCTCGATCAAGCTTTACTTTGGGAAATATCATCTACACAAGCGGGGCATCAAAAGTTATCCATATTTATATTCTAAGTGCTATGGTCTCCGTGCGGCGGCGCAGCAAATTTGACTGACACTTGTGTTCATTTGCACTGGATTGGCCATGTCCAATGTGTCGCCGTCTGTCAAGTTCTTTTTTAATTCAACACAATAAGGGGGCCATCTTTATCAAGTCGAAAGCGCAGAGTCGGAAGGCCGGCGGCCCGCGAGGGCCGTTGGATGCCGCTTGCGGCTTTAATTATCATTATTATTCTATCACCAAACATTGACAAAAATCCTTGGTACCAAACTTCAATACTCGGAAATATGCATGGAAACACAGTGTGACTTTGTGTTTAACCTTGTCCCTAAGAGTAGCATAAAATTAACTGCCAGTTTCATTACACAAAAGGTCCATGTACATAAAATGAGAGGAAAATAGGGTTGCTTTGAAAACTCCACTGCGGTAATGTGATTACTGTGGGCTTAATTACCATAGGCAAATTAATCAGGCAAAAAAGTCAAACTCCAAAAACACATCGGAAATAAGGGACTCACACTGTCTTTGTATGGGGACTTTTGTTTTTACAGCACGCCGAAGTATTGAAGCATGTCCTTCAAAAATGCCCCTCCAAAATAATAAATGAATAATGTAAATACTTTATCCTGATAACAATATTCCGGATGGACAATAAAATCAACCACAAATGGACAAAAATTACGTTTGGGAGATTACACTAGACGTTTTATATCTCTTTTTGCGGTCATTTTTTATAGTTTTAATTATAGTGTAATCTAATTGTAGACTTTTCTTGGAAGAACATTAAAACCATATTTTACAACCTGGTCATAAGTTATTACATTATTAAATCCATCATAATTTAAATCTGAAACAACCTCCTTACAGACAACTCCATTATGTTGTATCGACATAAATCATAAAGGAGAAAAAAACAAAAGCAATACAGGAATAAGGCATGGATTTATTTTCTTCTCTGTTTGTATGTGTGTATTGCTTTATGTGTAGTATTATTAACTGCAATACTATCAGACTTTTGGATTGATCTACCATTATGAAATAAAGACATGTCAAAAATGATTAGACTTCTTTACTTACTTACTACTATTACTACTTTTTTCTTTGTACGATTTGTTTGTTAATATATATTATTTTTATCTTTATCTTTATTTATTTCCCCCCTCCATTCCTTATTAGGAAATGAGAGGTTTTGTCTATAGGTGTTTTTGTTTATAAGAGTTCTTCTATTCTATAAGTTATCTGTCCTTTGCCTCTGTATCTACCTGCGTTGCAACAATGAAATTTCCCCATGTGTGGACAATAACTGATTATCTTATCTTATCTTATTTCTTCATTCAGGTGAGGAAAATGTTCTTCACTTTAGTTTTCCGTAACAGCACAGACCTACCACTTATGTATTTCTTCACATTAGAGCGTATTTCCCCTCCAGTATATTCACAACACAGCGATATGACAGAGTGCGCGTGAAAGCGAGTTCGCTTCAGTAGAGCAGTGTGTTCAGAAGTGAGAAAACGTTGTGGAGTGTTGGGGACATCTCCATAGATCCTCCTATAATCCGCCTTCTTGCTCTCTTTGAGAAAGTGGACACATGTGGCCCGAGGGAGGCTGTGAGAAGTGCTGCTGCTGTCAACACCACTGTGGGTCCCAGCAGCAGAGGTCAGCAGACCCTGGCCCGCAGGGGAATGACCGCCCCCTCTGTGCCGGAGCATGAACCGAGGTGTCGCTTTCACTCGCGCTTACGCACAGTTTACAGGAACAAGTGAGAGTTACGGAGAAAGTTATTACAGCGAAAAAGGGGCTTAAAGTTGTTCTGAAGTCTTTGGAAATCTGACTGTACAGTAACTCAACAATCCAGAATTAAACCAAAACTAAAGATCTGAACAAGGCAAAAACAAGATGAAAACTGATCAGGTGGTCTAACCAAGGTCTAAACTATTCTAAACCAGAAGAAAACCAGACTTATCCAGAGCTTGATAAAAAAAAAAAAAAAAAAAAAAAAAAAAAAAAGCAGATCTAACTCTTGGGATGATTATTTGGTGAATCAATAAAAAAAAATGTCAGGTCACAATAAAATCGCAGGAACCAAACAATTAAAATTTAAGAATCGTCAGAAGCAAATATAAGTAATTTAATTTCAAACTATGCACCAATGTGAAGTGCTATTCATGTCACAAAATCAGTGCTTTTTCATTCAGTTTGATTTGAGAAGAGATTAAACTTCAAGCTCCACAGAAAACAAAACCATCCCAGCAACTCAACAGTTAAGAACCACTAGTCTTAATTAATCAAACTCCAACTTCAGTGATACATCAACAAACATAAACAGAGGCTGTCAGTCTGGAAGCCACAGCCATACAAGTATCTGCAGATTCAACATGTCTGAGTCACACATCGCTCGCTATGGCAATCCGTAGTTAAAAGCAGCCGACCAATAGGACGTCGCTCTCGTCTGTCGTACAGGGAGGTCGGACTTTACTGCTCAATATACATAACCACTCATATTTCACAGGCACATCTGGTTCTTTGGCATGTCCAGCTCCTTTTTATTTGGAATCATGCTGTGATTTAAAGTCTCCATAACCAGTAACAATTTCACCTTGACCATATTGTGTTAGTAAAACATAATAAAAACACACACTTCACTTTAAAATGGTGAACTGCTTTACTTTGTGAGTTGAACAGACAACGAGACAGTCCATTTTAAGATTCCAATGCTCTTTTCTTTCTTTTTATAGTCTCCATTTGCGCATACAAATCAGATACGAACTGCAAAAAGAATCTGAGAATGTTTTTCACTTTTACTTTAAGCGAGACCTAAATTTGGACCTTGATGTTATGGTTGTCGCTGTGACATTTCCTGGCAAGGGCATTTTCACACACCTTTCACAAGCTCCTGCTCCCGGGATCGCACTAAAAATAATCTGAGGATATAGCCGTGAAGCTGTTGAACAATAAAACCTCAGTCTTTTACTGTTCCCTAATTGGCTACAAGACGTTCTCACCTAGTGGAAAAAGTGGAATGTCGGAGTTTATTCTGTTAACCTTAGTTAGCTTTGCAACCGTTGACATTCTTTCCATTGTTGACTCCCAGGTTTACTCAAGTAGCTAAATCTAATCACTTCTTTGCAGTTTATTTTTCTTTTGATAAGAGCAAAGTCAGATCAATACATCTCTTTTATCTTTTTTTTTTTTACAAAGTTAAAAACATGTTTCTTAACCCAAGGACGCAACTGTTAATATTGGGTTAGAAACCTTTTCATTGTTGTATTTACAGTTTAAACTAATAAACAGAATACATTTTTTTTTTTTTTTTTTTTTTGCAAATTGTTAAAAATCATACTGACTATAAAACTAATAAACAGCAATTTTTTCAATTTATTTTTTTAGCAAATTGTTAAAAATCATACTGACTACAAAACTAATAAACAGCAATTTTTTTTTTAGCAAATTGTTAAAAATCATACTGACCGACTATGAAAAACCTTTATAATAACCCATTAAGTTGGAGTCAATTATTAACATAGCAAAAACAAGTTCAGTTTTCCTTTTCTACCATTCCCTAACTGAACATAGCTACAGGCATGTTTTTAACGAGGAAACATGGTTCAAAGCTAACAGATAAAACATATAGCTTCTTCTAGCATATTTTTTTTTTTTTTTTTTTTTCATCCTGTAGTTTGACAAGATAAAAGCGTACAGCATAGACACTGCATTTGGAAATGTCTATATTATTGACAGCTTTCCCAGTTTGAAAGAGAAAACGCATGCCGCTAATAGAGTGAGGCGCCCGAAGGTGTGGCACTGTGCCCCGCGGCTGCGCTGTACCCGAAGTCCCTGCAGCGCGAGTATTAAAACAACAAAATCTGTCAATTTTCATTACGAGGTGCATCAGGTGCGCTCTCCGCTCCAGCCTTCACACTCCGGCGCTCCCTGTCACCCTTTGAGCCTTTTAACCCTAATTGACAGCCTTAAGTCCACTATCCTGGAGAGAGGTGAGCACACAGACAGAACAGAGGGTGAGATGGGAAATAGACATACTGTGTGGACAGAGGCAAGGTGCTCTCAATCCCACTGGAGCATAAAGCAACATGTGGTCAATGAGCCATCTGATCCACGCATGTAGGTGTGTCCAGAACTGCTCTTCAACAATGTCCGATATGTGCATGGGAAAGTATTAGATACAGTAATTGTCACATAATTTAAGTCCCAAATTAAAGCAAAAAAACGTGAACACAAGAGATGTGGATAGACCGCTTTGTTACGTAATTACAATTTCCATTCATTTTTCTCATAGGGAAACAAAACAAATATATATAAATGTTGAATGTTTGAAAGCTTGCTCGGGAATACTCAGTCAAAAGTAGCTGCTTAGCCTCCGTCATATCTTCTCATAACTCTTTATATTTGTTTTTTTCTAAATCCCTATGGCAAATATGAAGGAGAAATGTACTTCCAATGCAAACTTCGAAATGGATGCAGTCATTTTCAATATTTGATTTAAGTTAGATTTAAAAAAGACCTATTATCGCTTTGTCTGCTCTATAGTTCTGATCTACGACACCCGTGGATCTTCATGTTCTATTTTGGACAGTTTGAATAAGATATTCAGTTTGAATAGCATATAACGTAATATGCAGTTTGAATAGCATGTAACGTAATAACAAAACAAGTGCTGTTAGTTCTGGGTTGAAAACTCTGGCGCCTTTTTACACTGGAGAGCTGCAGCAACCAGCGGATTATTTATACCGTATTTTCCGGACTATAAGTCGCACCGGAGTATAAGTCACACCCGCCAAAAAATGCATAATAGAGAAGAAAAAAACATATATAAGTTGCTCTGGAGTATGAAATAAAGTTGCAAGTATGAAAATAACAAATATTATCACATTTAAGTAATAAACAAGTAAAAGTACATAAGTATAAATATAAGTATAAGTCGCACCCCGGCCAAAACTATGAAAAAAGGTGCGACTTATAGTCCGGAAAATACGGTATATTTTTTGTATTGTGTTAAAAGAGATTTTTTTGATTTATTTTTTTACTTGTGTTTAAATAAATATAAATAAAATAAATATCCCATTAAATTTAAACTTTTATATTCTATTCAAACTGCATCTTTTCACTTCCTGCCTTATCTTTTAAATATATTTTGCTATGATTATGTTGCACCTTAACGTCCAAGCAAGTTCCTAGCTTGTGACTTTAGTTCACTGACAATGGCAAACTTTTTCCTGCTTCTTTTCCTCCAACGCGCACGAGGCCTATACAATTGAACATTATTTATCATTACTAAGAGCATATTCTCACTTTGATTTTCTGTGAGTCGCTGATTGCCTCTTAGCGTGTTTACCACTCGACAAGGTGACTCAGAGTACTGCGTTCCCGGCCTTGGTGCGTCCACTCCTCCCCTCCGCTGAATGCTAAACCGAGCGAACTGTGCTAATCGCCGGGAAGAGGCGACTAAAGCTAGTGCTAATCCATTCTGAAATTACGGGGGAGAACAAATTAAGAAACTTCAACTCATTAGCCGAGCTTTAATTCACCGCCCCTCCTGGAGTAATCCCTAAACTCAGCCTCTCCAGTTAATTATACCGAGGCTAAGGCTGAGAGCGCCTTCTTTGTGGTTCTGTTGTTGCTTTGAGCTTATAGCTTTGAACGGTGTTTGTGTTTGTGTTTGTCGGGGTGGGTTTAATCGTGCTTACATAAACCTTCCGTGAGGTATTCTACAGCCCAAAATCACCAAATGTTAAATATTCGCCAAGATAACTGCAAAATTCCCAAGATGTATTTGTTGAGGTCCAGACGCTGGAGCAATGCGTGTTTGCGCAGCGATTTCTATTGGGCTTTCTGAAGGAAGGAAGGCAAACTACATGAAAATATATATACACCTCCCATCAAAATATGCACAGATGTCTCTCCTTGATGCAGGTTTAAAGCACTGGTTTAGGGGCATCCTTATATGGCAAGGGGAAATGTGCCACAGTGGGCTAAAAAGGCAAAGGTGGAAGAAATCAAAGAGGTTCTTTTAAGTGTTGAAAAAATAAATAAAAATCACCTGCATTAGATTAAATCTTTTTAGGATTCAGCTTTTACTTCAGCAAGATTATTCATCATGTGTTTGATAGCGGGACTTTTGAAGATACTAGATTAAATCAAATATGCACAGTTTGCACACATTTGAACAAACATCAAACCGTCATGACCAATGGAATAAACGCATACTGTAGGTGTGGTGGATGCCATAAATAATGTGTTACTACATTGAGTCGAACATTTTACTGTAGGACACTTTATCTTTAAAGGACTGGCATAGTATTGCATTCTGTTCCATTAGAGCAAAAACGCAGGCTATTTCATTCTACGTTTTTCTTTTCTTTACAACACACAGCAGAGTTAAAAGTGTGGGGTTTTTTTGCGACCACTTGTACCTTTCAGAGTGGTGTTCAATGGCTTTCGGAACTCTGCAGATGGTTTCACATTTGAACTTTGTCATTACATGGGTGGCGAGCCTACCTAGAAGAGAGGTTTTTGAAACTCCAAATATGGCTAAAAGGCAGCGGGGGATCAGGCTCTTGGCGCGATGGAATGTGGGAGAGAGATCCGCAGACCTGTGCTTTAAAACCACTCCATCGCCCTCTTATCTTGGTTCCACAGTGATTGCCGATTCGAGGCGCCCCTACCTGTTCCGCATCTGCCTTTGTTTGCGCCCCGTTCGCACAAGTGGTCTGATGGACGCGCAATCAGCTCCGCAATAATTAACCCCTGTGCTTGGTGGACTAGGGACCCTTCTGAAGCCGCCCGCTGTGTGCTTATTGATTTATGGGCTACATGGGGTTAGCGCTGGGGCGGCGTGCCATAGAGCTCCCTTCAAACTAATGAGGCGAGATGCGGCTGCCGCGATGATTGGGAGAGCAAAAGGACAACGTTTGTGGCATGTTCTGTCACCCTTCTCTCTCTGTACTCTTGTCCGCTTACGGCATCAGTGAAAGAAATCATATTTTCCAGGAGTTTTTGAAGTTATGTTTGCACAAAATGAAGCACCGATGTCCTCCACCCACAGCAAGGGATGTTTTTTTCTGAACATCAATAACAAGAAATACAAAGTGCCTTCTGATGGAGGTGTACGAATAATGTCATTGCATGTCACAAATAGGCGTGGAAACAAAAAAGAAGAAACAAACTTGTCAACTCGTATTGAAACTGGCAATCATTGGAAATAATGGAAAACCTTGATTCTCAGAGTTTTTTTTAATTACTTCTTGTTTCCTTCTAAACAGGCTTTTGTTCCGTGGGCCTGAACATTGTCTCAGGAAGTGTTGGTGCGGATGATTTTCAAGGTGCAGTGGTGGCGTTGTTTGATCGTAGAGAAATTGTGACAAACTTTTTAAACTCTATAACTTTCCATGGCACCGTGTATAGTGCAGTCAGTCTTGCGCTTCTTAGTCATTGGATTTTTTCACTGTGAAGCCTAATCTGACGCCAGATCTGTACTCAACAGACGCAGCGTTCGACCACCCGGAGGAGTCAGCGAGACAGAAGAAATAATCTCCTCGTAATACCTGCACCTAATTAACTCAGAGATGTAAGGTTAATTGAACAAAAAGAGGTTAAAAAAAGTGACTGGGATTTAAGAAAGTCCACTAAATCACACACAGTTGAAACGTATTAAAATTCTCCTCGGTCTTCATCTTTATGACAACATTTATGGCTTAACATTGCGTCCATTGACTCAAAGGATTCAAGGGTGGGTTGTATATACCGTATTCTCCCCACTATAAATTGTACCGTTTTTCATAGTTTTGGCCGGGGTGCGACTTATACTTATATTTATACTTATTTATATATATATACTCATACTCTGGAGCGACTTATATGTGATATTATTTGTTATTTTCACACTTGCAGCCGCATTTCATACTCCAGTGCAACTTACATATGTTTTTTTCTTCTCTATTATGGATTTTTTGCTGGTGCGACTTATACTCCGGTGCGAATTACAGTCCGGAAAATATGGCAGTAGACTTAAATAGTTTTTTCTTTAATGCATGCCCTTTTTGATGTGATATATGTTGTTTTATCATTGTTCATTGTTTTATATTGCGCCGAATCCCTTAAAGCAAGTTCTTATGCTTGTGATTTTTGTTTATTTGCAAAGGCATTAAACCTTTGTTGATTTTGGGTCTGTTTTGAGTGAAGATTTCGTCCGCAAAGTTGAAACGGGAACAAAGCAGCTTAAGGATTTGTGAGAGTTTGGAAACAGAAAAGGTGATGGGACAAGTAAGTGGGTTAAAGTGTCGCCAAAGCTGCTCTCGTGAAGTGATCCAGGACAACATACTGTAGGTCAGCGTGGAAGAAAACGGGTCACAGGAAGAACAAGGAGCAAAGGCTGATCCCAACAGTGGCGGCGAGGGAATTTTGCATTGTATACTTTTACTTCACTACCTTAGAGAGCAAGTATCTGTGCTTTCTACTCCACTACATTTTTAAAAGGACTGGAAAGCGCAAAATATTTGTCCTTGTTTTCATGTACGTCAATGACAAATGAATGAAATTATTGATTCAGTCGTGTCTGTTGACTGAAAATAAAGAAGATCACTACATCTGAATCTGAAATACTTTTTAATCTTCAAGTCCATTTTCAAGCATGATATACTTTTTATGTGATACTTTTTATTCATTAGTTACATCTGTATTTAGGCCTGTATCTGTAAAAATGGAGTACTTCATCGACCACTGGATCCGAACAGTCCTAATCCTGGTCATAGTAAATAGTAGTTGTAATAATAATGCCATTAACTCATTACAAATCTCAGATAATGATTACATGATTGACACATGAACTAATATGCACTACAGCAGGGACTTTGCCTCATTGTAATCAACTTTGATCAGGAACTCTGCATTGTCAGCGCACCGGTATTGTTCTGCTCAAGACGTAGGCTAATTGAAAGAGGCTTTTATCACTACAAGATTGCACCTGACTTTCCAAAATATAACATTAATTGATTTGGACAAAATTATATTATTAGATTTGGTGACGGTGGGTACATCAGGACACGTCATACGGTACTAAAAGCAGCTGTAACTTCTCTGGTGGGGTTCGGGACATGTGCTTTTCTCAATGTTTTTTCTGGGACGTTCTTGCATTTAGTCAATTACAAGTATTTTATTACCAAAAAATGGCTTGAAAAACCTCTTATGGTAAGTGTTGTTATCTCTGCACAGACTTTATGATATTCGGATTGGGGAAAGTGGGCAATGAATGGGCAGAAAGTAGCATTTGGCCAAAGTACCTTGTGTAAACAAGGTACTTTGGCCAAATGCTATCGTGTCTTAAACACTGTCATTATGTCAGTAGGTTCTTTAGTGGGTGGACAGGAGAAGCTGAACAGTCATTCAGTCTGTGTTAGGTGATGAGGATAGTGGTGATGTCGGTGCGTTCTCCTGTGTTTTGTTTGTTGTTGAGTTTGTCTGCAGTCTTTTTTGCATAAGTGCATGTTAATTAAAATCAGTAAAATTACAAGCAGTAATAGCCAATGTTCACGTTCTGATTAAGAGAGTGCAAATGGACAATGTCCCCATAGTTCCATCTTGATAATAAGCTATACACAAAGAAAGCTATTTGCATATAACACATGCATCTATTGTGAAATGACCAACAAATGTCCCTTCATTTAACACGTGTAAAAACGATCTCATTGTTTGCTGATTTTACTTCAACAATCGATGCACATTCAAATTTGAAGGTGTTGCCTGTGAACATGCATCAAAATAAAGCTGAAAATCATGAAGGCTGAATGTTCACACTCCGTCCCTTATTTCACACTGTGTCTAAATCATATATAAATAATGTATAAATAATAATAAACATGTCAATACTGTCACAATTGGCTAACACTGCCCTATTGCTTTGCATCTATATGACATACCAACTGTGTCATACATACATACATAAATGTGTGTGCGTGTGCGTGTGTGTGTGTGTGCGTGTGTGTGTGTGTGTGTGTGTGCGCGTGGTCTGGTAGTATTGAACCTTTTTGAATGAGCCTGCTATGTTTTTTCTCTTCGCGGACTGAGAGGATTAGCCTAAGGGGGGTCATTTGTATCTGCTGCCCCGCTCTGTGTCCAGCCTGCAGGCCATCCAGTCACATGGAACGAGGTGCCAAAAGGAGTAATGGCACCGATCGATGTCAAGAATGCAATAGGGAAATTTCCTGTTTCCTTTTCAACCACCCGCCCTTCCTTCTGCTGGGAATTGTGCTGTTTGTACCGCGTGAGGTGTCTGACCTGACATGTCACTGTCACACATGCCTTCACACACAATGACCACTTCTCCTTGTTCCTGGTTTGGAATGACTGAAACCTTACCCTTTCATTCTTATTCCCAGGACAAAGGCTATAGTTGCAGAGCTAAGACATAGACAGACACACACAACTTTTAACATTCACACACTGGCAATTTGAAGATGTGATTTATTATATAAAAGCAACTCAACGTTGTTGTTTATGTCTGCTGTCATAGGTTAATTTCACACATCTTATCCTCTTGAACGTATCCAAAGCGCCGTTCTGTGCCGACATATCTCTCAACCAAAGCCTCAGAAAAGAGATTACCCGAGTAATCATCAGACTGTGGTTCCACCAGGAATCAGCTATGAGAATGAATGGATTACATGAAAGTAATTCCAAGCTCAATATCAGAATCCATCCCGAAGCCAAGAAAACAGATTCTAATCTCCCAGCGTTGCAGTGTCCTCCGGCGCAGTGCTGCGCTCTAAGCACCTCTGAGACTCCAGCACATAAACAACCTTTGCTTTATGGCACTCCCAAGGTCATAAGTTCACAAATGTTCTTTACATCACAGACTGCGTGCACACCTGAAACATCACATTTTGTTTTCTCTATTGGTGAACATTCAATAGCCCTAAGCAGGAGTCTGCACATACATGCTGCAGACAATTCATCAGCATAACTAATACTCTAACGACTGTATAATATGTTTCTCAAAAGTGTTATGTGTGATTATTTCAAAGATCATGCTGACAAAATCAACAATCAACAGAGTCTATTTTCCCAAATGAGCTATTTTAAAGTAGTCCATTATACTATACATTAAATGGACAATGCTTCCTAATTTTGCATGGACTTGTTTGTCACTGTGGAAGAATCGTCACTAACAACATGTGCAAATCTATATATGGAACAAATGCAGTGTCTTCTCACTCTTGATGGCAGAGGTTCACATCTGTCACTGTGTGCCCAGGAGAGACCCCGTTTCCTGAGAGACGAGGTAACGGGCGACTAATCAGCAGCTTCTGACATCTCCATCATGACTGGACACGACGTACATACCATCTCACACATGATCCGATCAAAAGGATTAGGTCTGAGAGATATCCACAGAAGACAGAGGATTGACCAGTTCAAGCTAGACTAGAAGACTGTTACACTGTCCTTGTTCTGTGTATTAGCAAACAACTACCTCCTTAACTTATTCTGGTTTGTGGCTGAGTGAAAAACCTTCAAAGTTTAGGCAATCAAATAAAATTTGCAACATTGACAAGACTCTTCTCTAGTTTCATCATGAAAAGAAATGACAAGTTACAAGTTGTTTTTGCTTTGCTTTTTACACCATTCTGAATATTAGCTATGTGAAAAAACCCTTTTATAAATGGTTCAAAACAACCCTCTTCTACCAAGAGACTGGTTTTACACTTAATATGATTATGCTTTTGTTGCAAATCTAACCCAGCCTCTCGTCTCATTTGACTTGAAACACAAAGAGGAGTACATGGAGCTGAATATGATTAAAGAGTTTTAACTGAGTCTGTTGAAGTCGGTGGCTGCAGCATGAATGGCCCTTGATGAGAGGAGAAAACAAAGGCGCTGACACAGTGCTCTGGTGATTAGCCCTGCCCTGCTGTGAGGCTGCACCTGCCGCAGACTGTGAGATCAGCATTAGCCCGAGTTTAGCCTGCGCTCTGAACCCTGGTGTCTGGACACAGGGCAACTGTTTGTGTGGCACTGTATTTTACCTGGAGCAGCTGCTCAAATGCTATCTGTTATAATAAGAAACCTATTAGGAAGGAAAAATCCATCATCACTGCCTTAAACTCCAGCTCACCTTTTCTCACTTACCTGCTCCGTCTGCAGGCGCGACTGTTATCCTGCCTGCTTTATCCTGCACTCATGCATAACAAATGCACATAATGAGGCCGCACACACCGCGTTAACCCTGACAACCAGTGCCTAAACCTAGCATTTACCTCTGCAGCTGGGTTCACCACCAGTGACAATTACAACCATTAGCATGGTTAATTAACAGATTGGCTGGCAGCTCCACGGGCTGAACATGGTCCTCCCTCTCTTTTTAACCACCGGGTCTCCAGAGAGACAATTCCCACTCTGAGCTTCATGAGGTGAGCAATTTGTGACAGACTCACAGAACCATTTCACTGCTATTCTCACAGGAAGCTCATAATAAAATATATTCTCTTTGCTTGGCTGCCTGTACCATTGACCTGGACTGTGTTTGATGCTGTCTGCCGCAGCAATGTCTTGTAAACATGTAAACAAAGGCTGGAATACAAACATCAAAGCCTGGTTGGTTTTCATTGTGACTCATGTGGAGAGGCAC